>NW_019266201.1:482992-557864 GCF_002742605.1 Olea europaea var. sylvestris
TCGAATAATTAATTTCTTTATTAATTATGTCAGGTTGAAGAAGTGTTGAACAGAAAATTAACAATGTAAAACCGCACCAGAGGCAGTTCTGTCATTTGACGCGATAGTGTCGGAATGGGCCGAAATTTGGCAGGTTGATTGGAAACGGACCTAGAAATTGGACTTGGGGCTCAAACCCGAGATCCCAGGTTTTAGCCAAATTCCTTCGTTTAGGCCCCCGAATAATTAATTTCCGTATTAACTATGGTAGGTTGAAGATGTGTTGGACAGAAAATTAACAACGCAAAATCACACCAGGGGCAATTTCGTCATTTGTCGCGACGGTGTCGGAATGGGCCGAAATTTGGCAGGTTGATTGGAAACGACCCGAGAAATTTAACTCGGGAAGTAGACCCAGGATCACAGAATTTTAGCCAAATTCCTTCGTTTAAGCCTTCGAATAATTAATTTCCTTATTAATTATGTCAGGTTGAAGATGTGTTGGACAGAAAATTAACAACGCAAAACCGCACCAAAGGCATTTTTGTCATTTGTCGCGACAGTGTCGGAATGGGCCGAGATTTAGCTAGTTGATTAGAAACGGCCCGATAAATTAGACTTGAGGAACAGTCCCGGGATCACGGGATTTTAGCCCAATCCTTCGTTTAGGCCTCCGAATAATTAATTTCTCTATTAATTATGTCAGGTTGAAGATGTGTTGGACAGAAAATTAACAAAGAAAAATGCAATTTCGTCATTTGTCGTGACGGTGTCGGAATGAGCCAAAATTTGGCACGTTGATTGGAAACGGCCCCAGAAATTGGAGTCGGGGCACTAACCCGGGATCACGGGACTTTAGCCAAATTCCTTCGTTTAGGCCTCCGAATAATTAATTTTCGTATTAATTATGTCAAGTCGAAGATGTGTTGGATAGAAAATTAACAACGCAAAACCGCACCAGGGGCAATTTCGTCATTTGTCGCGACGGTGTCGGAATGGACTGAAATTTGGCAGATTGATTGTAAACGGTCCCAGAAATTGGAGTCGGGGCCCTAAACCGGGATCACGGGATTTTAGCCAAATTCCTTCCTTTAGGCCTCCAAATAATTAATTTTCGTATTAATTATGTCAGGTTGAGGATGTGTTGGACAGAAAATTAACAACACAAAACTGCACCAGGGCCAATTTCATCATTTGTCGGGACGGTGTCGAAATGGGCCGAAATTTGGCAGGACGATTGGAAACGGCCCGAGAAATTGGACTCGGGACATAGACCCGGGATCACGGTATTTTGGCCAACTTCATTCGTTTAGGCCTCCGAATAATTAATTTCTGTATTAATTATGTCTGGTCGAAGAAGTGTTGAACAGAAAATTAAAAATGTAAAACCGCACCAGAGGCAGTTCTGTCATTTGACGCGATAGTGTCGGAATGGGCCGAAATTTGGCAGGTTGATTGGAAACGGACCTAGAAATTGGACTTGGGGCTCAAACCCGAGATCCCAGGATTTTAGCCAAATTCCTTCGTTTAGGCCTTCGAATAATTAATTTCCGTATTAACTATGGTAGGTTGAAGATGTGTTGGACAGAAAATTAACAACGCAAAATCACACTAGGGGCAATTTCGTCATTTGTCGCGACGGTGTCGAAATGGGCCGAAATTTGGCAGGTTGATTGGAAACGACCCGAGAAATTGAGCTCGGGAAGTAGACATGGGATCACGGAATTTTAGCCAAATTCCTTCGTTTAAGCCTTCGAATAATTAATTTCCTTATTAATTATGTCAGGTTGAAGATGTGTTGGACAGAAAATTAACAACGCAAAATCGCACCAGAGGCATTTTTGTCATTTGTCGTGACAGTGTCGGAATGGGCCGAAATTTAACTGGTTGATTGGAAACGGCCCGAGAAATTAGACTTGGGGCACAGTCCCGGGATCACGGGATTTTAGCCCAATTCCTTCGTTTAGGCCTCCGAATAATTAATTTCTCTATTAATTATGTCAGGTTGAAGATGTGTTGGACAGAAAATTAACAACGCAAAATCGCACCAGGGGCATTTTAGTCATTTGTCGTGACAGTGTCGGAATGGGCCGAAATTTAACTGGTTGATTGGAAACGGCCCGAGAAATTAGACTTGGGGCACAGTCCCGGGATCACGGGATTTTAGCCCAATTCCTTCGTTTAGGCCTCCGAATAATTAATTTCCTTATTAATTATGTCAGGTTGAAGATGTGTTGGACAGAAAATTAACAAAGCAAAATCGGACTAGGGGTAATTTCATCATTTGTCACGACGGTGTAGGAATGGGCCGAAATTTGGCAGGTTTATTCGAAACGGCCCCTGAAATTGGAGTCTGGGCACAGACCCGGGATCACGGGATTTTGGCCAAATTCCTTCGTTTAGGCCTCCGAATAATTAATTTTCGTATTAAATATGTCAAGTTGAAGATGTGTTGGACAGAAAATTAACAACGTAAAATCGCATCAGGGGCAATTTCGTCATTTGTCGTGACGGTGTCGAAATGGGTTGAAATTTGGTGGGTTAATTGGAAATAGCCCGAGAAACTGGACTCGGGGCACAGACCCGGGATCACTTGATTTTAGCCAAATTCCTTCGTTTAGGCATTCGAATAATTAATTTCCTTATTAATCTTGTCAGGTTGAAGATGTGTTGGACAGAAAATTAACAACGTAAAACCGCACCAGGGGCAATTTTTTCATTTGTCGCGACGGTGTCCAAATGGGACGAAATTTGGACGATTGATTCAAAACATCCCCAGAATTTTGAGTCGGGGCACAAACCCGGGATCAAGGGATTTTATCCAAATTCCTTTTTTTAGGCCTCCGAATAATTAATTTTCGTATTAATTATGTCAGGCTAAAGAAGTGTTGGATCGAATATTTTAAAAAAAATCGCACCAGGGTCAAATTCGTCATTTGTCGCGACGGTGTTAGAATGGGCTGAAATTTGGCAGGTTGATTACAAACGTCCCAAAAAATTGGACTCGGGGCACAGACTCGGGATCAAGGAATTTTAGCCAAATTCCTTCGTTTAGGCCTCTGAATAATTAATATCCGTATTAAATTTGTCAGGTTCAAGATGTGTTGGACAGAAAATTAACAACGCAAAATTGCACCAGGGCCAAATTCGTTATTTGTCGCGACGATGTCAGAATGGGCCCAAATTTGGTAGGTTTATTGGAAACGGCCCCAGAAATCGGAGTCGAGGCACAGAATAAGGATCACTGGATTTTAGCCACATTCCATCGTTTAGGCCTCCGAATAATTAATTTTCATGTTAATTATGTCAGGTTGAAGATGTGTTGGACAGAAAATTAACAACGGAAAACCGCACCAGAGGATGTTTTGTCATTTGTCGCGACGATGCTGGAATTGGCCGAAATTTGACAGGTTAATTGGAAACGGCCCCAGAAATTGGAATCAGGGCACAGACCCGGGATCACGTGATTTTAGCCATATTTCTTCGTTTAGGCCTCCAAATAATTAATTTCCGTATTAATTATTTCAGGTTGAGGATGTGTTGGACAGAAAAATAATAACGCAAAATCGCACCAGGGGCAATTTCGTCATTTTTCGCGACGTTGTCGGAATGGGCCGAAATTTGACAGGTTGATTGGAAACGGCCCAGAGAAATTGGACTCGGGGCACAGACCCGGGATCACGGGATTTTAGCCAAATTCCTTCGTTTAGGCCTCCGAATAATTAATTTTCGTATTAATTATGTCAGGTTGATGATGTGTTGGACAGAAAATTAACAACGCAAAATCGCACTAGGGGCAATTTTGTTATTTGTCGCGATGGTGATGGAATGGGCCGAAATTCGGCAGGTTGATTGGAAACGGCCCCAGAAATTGGAGTCGGGGCACAGATCCGGGATCAAGGGATTTTGGCCAAATTCCTTCGTTCAGGCCTCCGAATAATTAATTTCTGTATTAATTATGTCAGGTTGAAGAAGTGTTGGACAGAAAATTAACTTAGAAGAATCGCACCCGGGGCAATTTTGTCATTTTTCGCGACTGTGTCGGTATGGGCCGAAATTTGGCAGGTTGATTGGAAATGGCCCGAGAAATTGGACCCTTACATTCCCGGGATCCCAGGATTTTAGCCAAATTCCTTTGTTTAGGCCTCCAAGTAATTAATTTCCGTATTAACTATGGTAGGTTGAAGATGTGTTGGACAGAAAATTAACAACACAAAATCACACCAGAGGCAATTTCGTCATTTTTAGCGACGGTGTCGGAATGGTCCAAAATTTGGCAGGTTGATTGGAAACGGCTTGAGAAATTGGACTCGGGAAGTAGGCCCGGGATCATGGAATTTTAGCCAAATTCCTTCGTTTAAGCCTTCGAATAATTAATTTCCTTATTAATTATCTCAGGTTGAAGATGTGTTGGATAGAAAATTAACAACACAAAACCGCACCAGGGGCAATTTCGTCATTTGTCGTGACGGTGTCGGAATGGGCCAAAATTTGGCAGGTTGATTGGAAACGATCGAGAAATTGGACTCGGGGCACAGACCCGGGATCTCGGGATTTTAGCAAAATTCCTTCGTTTAGGCCTCCAAATAATTTATTTCCGTATTAATTATGTAATATTCAAGATGTGTCGGACAGAAAATTAACAACGCAAAACCGCACTAGAGGCAGTTTTGTCATTTGTCGTGACAGTGTCGAAATGGGCCGAAATTTGGCAGGTTGATTGGAAACGATCGAGAAATTGGACTCGGGGCACAGACCCGGGATCTCGGGATTTTAGCAAAATTCCTTCGTTTAGGCCTCCAAATAATTTATTTCCGTATTAATTATGTAATATTCAAGATGTGTCGGACAGAAAATTAACAACGCAAAACCGCACTAGAGGCAGTTTTGTCATTTGTCGTGACAGTGTCGAAATGGGCCGAAATTTGGCAGGTTGATTGGAAACGGACCTAGAAGTTGGACTCGGGGCTCAGACCCGCGATCCCAGGATTTTAGCCAAATTCCTTCGTTCAGGCCTCCGAATAATTAATTTTCGTATTTACTATGGTAGGTTGAAGATGTGTTGGACAAAATATTAAAAACGCAAAATCGCACCAGGGGTAATTTCGTCATTTGTCGCGACGGTGTCGGAATGGGCCGAAATTTGGCAGGTTGATTGGAAACGACCCGAGAAATTGAACTCGGGAAGTAGACCCGGGATCACGGAATTTTAGCCAAATTCCTTCGTTTAAGCCTTCGAATAATTAATTTCCTTATTAATTATGTCCGGTTGAAGATGTGTTGGATAGAAAATTAACAACACAAAATCGCACCAGGGGCAATTTCGTCATTTGTCGTGACGTTGTCGGAATGGGCTGAAATTTGGCAGGTTGATTGGAAACGGCCCGAGAAATTGGACTCGGGAAGTAGACCCGGGATCACGGAATTTTAGCCAAATTCCTTCGTTTAAGCCTTCGAATAATTAATTTCCTTATTAATTATGTCAGGTTGAAGAAGTGTTGGAAAGAAAATTAACAAAGAAAAACCGCACTTGGGGCAATTTCGACATTTGTCGCGATGGTATCGGAATGGATCGAAATTTGGCAGGTTGATTGGAAACGGCCCAAGAAATTGGACTCAAGGCACAGACCCGGTATCATGGGAACTTAGCCAAATTCCTTCGTTTAGGCCTCCGACTAATTAATTTCCTTATTAACTATGTCAGGTTGAAGATATGTTGGACAGAAAATTAACAACGCCAAACCGCACCAGGGCCAATTTGGTCATTTGTCGCAACGGTGTCGAAATGGACCGAAATTCGGCAGGTCGATTCGAAGCGGCCCCAGAAATTGGAGTCGGGGCACAGACCCGGGATCAAGGGATTTTAGTAAAACTCCTTCGTTTAAGCCTCCAAATAATTAATTTTCGTATTAATCATGTCAGGTTGAAGAAGTGTTGGACCAAAAATTAAAAAGGAAAAACCACGCCTATGGCAATTTCGTCATTTGTCGCGACGGTATTGGAATGGCCCGAAATCGGGCAGGTTGATTGGAAACGGCCCGAGAAATTGGACTCGGGGCACAGACCCAGGATCAAGGGATTTTAGCCAAATTCCTTCGTTTAGGCCTCCGAATAATTAATTTCCGTATTAATTATGTCAGGTTAAAGATGTGTTGGACAGAAAATTAACAACGCAAAACGCACCAGGGGCAATTTCGTCATTTTTTGCGGCGGTGTCGGAATGGGTCGAAATTCAGCAGGTTGATTGGAAATGGCCTGAGAAATTAGACTCAGGGCACAGACCCGGGATCAAGGAATTTTAGCCTAATTCCTTTGTTTAGGCCTCCGAATAATTAATTTCCTTATTAATTATGTCAGGTTGAAGAAATGTTGGACAGAAAATTAACAAAGAAAAATCACACCTAGGGCAATTTAGACATTTGTCATGACGATATCGGAATGGGTCGAAATTTGGCAGGTTGATTGGAAACGGCCCGAGAAATTGGACTCAGGGCACAGACCCGGGATCACTGAATTTCAGCCGAATTCGTTCGTTTAGGCCTCCGAAGAATTAAATTCCTTATTAATTATGTCAGGATGAAGATGTGGTGGACAGAAAATTAACAACGGAAAATCGCACCAGGGGTAATTTTGTCATTTGTCGCGACGGTGTCGGAATGGGCCGAAATTTGGCAGGTTGATTGGAAACGGCCCCAGAAATTGGACTTGGGGCACAGACCCGGGATCACGTGATTTTAGCTATTTTCCTTTGTTCAGGCCTCCGAATAATTAATTGTCGAATTAATTATGTCAGGTTGAAGATGTGTTGGACAGAAAATTAACAACACAAACCCGCACCAGGGGCAATTTCGTCATTTGTCGTGACGGTGTCAGAATGGGCCGAAATTTGGCAGGTTGGTTCGAAATGGCGAGCCGGGGCACAGACACAGGATCACGGGATTTTAGCAAAATTCCTTCATTTCGGCCTCCGAATAATTAATTTTTGTATTAATTATGTGAGGTTCAAGATGTGTTGGACAGAAAATTAACAACGCAAAACCGTACCCGGGCGAATTTTGTCATTTGTCGCGACGTTGTCGAAATGGGCCCAAATTTGGCAGGTTTAATGGAAATGGCCCCAGAAATCGGAGTCAAGGCACAGACCCGGGATCACGGGATTTTAGCCAAATTCCTTCGTTTAGGCCTCCGAATAATTAATTTTCGTCTTAATTATGTCAGGTTGAAGATGTGTTGGATAGAAAATTAAAAACACAAAACCGCACCAGAGGTTGTTTTATCATTTGTCGCGACAGTGCCAGAATGGGCCGAAATTTGGCAGGTTGATTGGAAACGGCCCCAGAAATTGGACTCGGGGCTCAAACCCGAGATCACGTGATTTTGGCCATATTCCTTCGTTTAGGCCTCCGAATAATTAATTTCCGTATTAATTATGTCGGGTTGAAGATATGTTGGACAGAAAATTGACAACGCAAAACCGCACCATGGGCAATTTCGTCATTTGTCGTGACGATGTCGGAATGGGCCGAAGTTTGGCAGTTTGATTGGAAACGGCCTGAGAAATTGGACTCGGGGCATAGACACAAGATTACGGAATTTTAGCCAAATTCCTTCGTTTAGGCCTCCGAATAATTAATTTCCTTATTAATTATGTCAGGTTGAAGAAGTGTTGGGCAGAAAATTATCAAAGAAAAACCGCACCTAGGGCAATTTCGACATTTGTCGCGACGGTATCGGAATGGGTCCAAATTTGGCAGGTTGATTGGAAATGGTCCGAGAAATTTGACTCGGGGCACAGACCCGGGATCACGAGATTTCAGTCGAATTCGTTCGTTTAGTTCTCCGAATAATTAATTTCATTGTTAATTATGTCTGGTTGAATATGTGTTGGATAGAAAATTAACAACACAAAACCGCACCAGGGGCAATTTCGTCATTTGTCGTGACGGTGTCGGAATGGACCGAAATTTGGCAGGTTGATTGGAAATGGCCCGAGAAATTGGACTCGGGAAGTAGACCCAGGATCACGGAATTTTAGCCAAATTCCTTCGTTTAAGCCTTTGAATAATTAATTTCCTTATTAATTATGTCAGATTGAAGAAGTGTTGGACAGAAAATTAACAAAGAAAAATCGTACCTGGGGCAATTCCAATATTTGTCGCGACGGTATCGGAATGGATCGAAATTTGGCAGGTTGATTGGAAACGGCCCGAGAAATTGGACTCTTGGCACAAACTCGGGATCATGGGATTTTAGCCAAATTCCTTCGTTTAGGCCTCCGAATAATTAATTTCCTTCTTAATTATGTCAGGTTGAAGATGTGTTGGACAAAAAATTAACAACGCAAAATCGCACCAGGGGCAATTTGGTCATTTGTCGAGGTGTCAGAATGGGCCGAAATTTGGCAGGTCGATTCGAAACGGCCCCAGAAATTGGAGTCGGGGCACAGACCCAGGATCACGGGATTTTAGTAAAACTCCTTCGTTTAAGCCTCCAAATAATTAATTTTCGTATTAATTATGTCAGGTTGAAGAAGTGTTGGAAAAAAAATTAAAAAAGAAAAACCGCACTTGGGGCAATTTCATCATTTGTCGCGACGGTATTGGAATGGGCCGAAATTCGACAAGTTGATTGGAAACTGCCCGAGAAATTGGACTTGGGGCACAGACCCAGGATCAAGGGATTTTAGCCAAATTCCTTCGTTTAGGCCTCCGAATAATTAATTTTCGCATTAATTATGTCAGGTTGAAGATGTGTTGGACAGAAAATTAACAACGCAAAACTGCACCAGGGGCAATTTCGTCATTTTTCGCGGCGGTGTCGGAATGGGCCGAAAATCGACAGGTTAATTGGAAACGGCCTAAAAATTGGACTCGGGGCACAGACCCAAGATCACGGAATTTTAGCCAAATTCCATCGTTTAGGCCTCCGAATAATTAATTTCTTTATTAATTATGTCAGGTTGAAGAAGTGTTGGGCAGAAAATTAACAAAGAAAAACCGCACCTCGGGCAATTTTGACATTTGTCACGACGGTATCGGAATGGGTCGAAATTTGGCAGGTTGATTGGAAACGGCCCGAGAAATTGGACTCAGGGCACAGACCCGGGATCACTGGATTTCAGCCGAATTCGTTCGTTTAGGCCTCCGAATAATTAATTTCCTTATTAATTATGTCCGGTTGAAGATGTGTTGGACAGAAAATTAACAACGAAAAATTGCACCAGGGGCATTTTCGTCATTTGTCGCGAAGGTGTCGGAATGGGCCGAAATTTGGCAGGTTGATTCGAAACGGCCCCAGAAATTGGAGTCTGGGCATAGACCCGGGATCAAAGGATTTTAGCCAAATTCCTTCGTTTAGGTCTCCGAATAATTAATTTTCGTATTAATTATGTCAGGTTGAAGATGTGTTGGACAGAAAATTAACAACGCAAAGTCGCGCCAAGGGCCATTTCGTCATTTGTTGTGACGGTGTCGAAATGGGTCGAACTTTGGCAGGTTGATTGGAAATAGCCCGAGAAATTGGACTCGGGGCACAGACCCGGGATCACTTGATTTTAGCAAAATTTCTTCGTTTAGGCGTTCGAATAATTAATTTCCTTATTAATTATGTTAGGTTGAAGATCTATTGGATAGAAAATTAACGACGCAAAACCTTACCAGGGGCAATTTTGTCATTTGTCACGACGGTGTCCAAATGGGCCAAAATTTGGCCGGTTGGTTCGAAACAGCCCCAAAAATTTGAGTCGGGGCACAAAAACTCGGGATCACGGGATTTTATCCAAATTTCATTGTTTAGGCCTCCGAATAATTAATTTTCGTATTAATTATGTCAGGCTGAAGAAGTGTTGGATCGAAAATAAAAAAAGAAAAATCGCACCAGGGGCAATTTTGTCATTTGTCGCGACGGTGTCGGAATGGGCCGAAATTTGGCAAGTTGATTGGAAACAGCCCCAGAAATTGGAGTCAGGGCACAGACTCGGGATAACGGGATTTTAGCCAAATACCTTCGTTTAGGCCTCCGAATAATTAATTTTCGTGTTAATTATGTCAGTTGAAGATGTGTTGGACAGAAAATTAACAACGTAAAATCACACAAGGGGCAATTTCGTCATTTGTCGTGACAGTGTTGGAATGGGCCGGAATTTGGTAGGTTGATTGGAAATGGCCCTAGAAATTGGAGTCGGAGCATAGAACCGGGATCACGAGATTTTAGCCATATTCCTTCGTTCAGGCCTCCGAATAATTAATTTTTGTATTAATTATGTCAGGGTGAAGAAGTGTTCGACAGAAAATTAAATAAGAAAAATCGCACCCGGGGCAATTTCGTCATTTGTTGTGACAATGTCAGAATTGGCCGAAATTTGGAACGTTGATTGGAAATGGCCTGAGAAATTGGACCCGGGGCACATTCCCAGGATCACGGGATTTTAGCCAAATTCCTTCGTTTAGGTCTCCGAATAATTAATTTCCGTATTAATTATGTCAAGTTGAAGATGTGTTGGACAGAAAATTAGCGACGCAAAACCACACCAGGGGCAATTTCGTTATTTGTCGTGACAGTGTCGAAATGGGCCAAAATTTGGCAGGTTGATTGGAAACGGCCCCAAAAATTGGAGTCGGGGCACAGACCCAGGATCACGGGATTTTAGTCAAATTCCTTCGTTTTGGCCGTCGAATAATTAATTTATGTATTTATTATGTCAGATTGAAGAAGTGTTGGACATAACATTAACAAATAAAAACTGCACCGGGGACAATTTTGTAATTTGTCGAGACGGTGTCAGAATGGGTCGAAATTTGGCAGGTACATTGGAAATGGCCCGAGAAATTGGACTCGGAGCACAGACCCGGGATCATTTCATTTTAGACAAATTCCTTCGTTTAGGCCTTCGAATAATTAATTTTCGTGTTAATTATGACAGGTTGAAGATGTGTTGGACAGAAAATTAACAACGTAAAACCGTACTAGGGGCAATTTTGTCATTTGTCGTGACGGTGTCGGAATGGGCCAAAATTGGGCAGGTTGATTGGCAACGGCCCCAGAAATTGGAGTTGGAGCACAGACCCGGGATCACGGGATTTTAGCCATATTCCTTCGTTTAGGCCTCCGAATAATTAATTTATGTGTTTATTATGTCAGATTGAAGAAGTGTTGGACAAAAAATTAACAAATAAAAGCTGCACCTGCGACAATTTCATCATTTATCGAGACGGTGTCGGAATGGGTAGAAATTTGGCAGGTTGATTGGAAATGGCCCGAGAAATTGGACTCGGGGCATAGACCCGGGTTCACATGATTTTAGCCAAATTCCTTCGTTTAGGCCTTCGAATAATTAATTTCCTTATTAATTATGTCAGGTTGAAGATGTGTCAGATAGAAAATTAACAACACAAAACCGCACCAGGGGCAATTTTGTCATTTGTCGCGACGGTATCGGAATGGG
The DNA here is from genome assembly GCF_002742605.1 of Olea europaea var. sylvestris. Classification (NCBI taxonomy): domain Eukaryota; kingdom Viridiplantae; phylum Streptophyta; class Magnoliopsida; order Lamiales; family Oleaceae; genus Olea; species Olea europaea. The sequence continues at coordinate 494,415 of NW_019266201.1, forward strand.
CCGAAATTTGGGAGGTTGGTTCGAAATGGCCCTAAAAATTGGAGCCGGGCACAGACCCAGGATCATGGGATTTTTGTCAAATTCCTTCGTTTTGGCCTCCAAATAATTAATTTATGTATTTATTATGTCAGATTGAAGAAGTGTTGGACAGAAAATTAACAAATAAAAACTGCACCGGGGACAATTTTGTCATTTGTCGAGACGGTGTCGGAATGGGTCGAAATTTGGCAGGTACATTGGAAATGTCCCGAGAAATTGGACTCGGGGCACAGACCCAGGATCACGTGATTTTGGCCATATTCCTTCGTTTAGGCCTCCGAATAATTAATTTCCGTATTAATTATGTCAGATTGAAGATGTGTTGGACAAAAAATTGACAACACAAAACCGCACCAGGGGCAATTTCGTCATTTGTCGCGACAGTGTCGGAATGGGCCGAAATTTGGCAGGTTGATTGGAAACGACCCGAGAAATTGGACTCGAGGCACAGACCCGGGATCACGGGATTTTAGCCAAATTCCTTCGTTTGGGCTCCGAATAATTAATTTTCGTATTAATTATGTCTGGTTGATGATGTGTTGGACAGAAAATTAACAATGCAAAACCGCACCAAGGGCAATTTTGTCATTTTTCGCAACGGTGTCGGAATGGGCCGAAATTTGGCAGGTTGATTGGAAACGGCCCCAGAACTTGGAGTCGGGGCACCGACTCGGGATCACGGGATTTTAGCCAAATTCCTTCGTTTAGGCCTCCGAATAATTAATTTCCTTATTAATTATGTCAGGTAGAAGAAGTGTGGGACAGAAAATGAACTAAGAAAAATCGCACCGAGGGCAATTTCGTCATTTGTCGCGACAGTGTTGGAACGGACCGAAATTTGGCAGGTTGATTGGAAACGGCCCTAGAAATGGACTCGGGGCACAGACCTGGGATCACGGGATTTTGGACAAATTCCTTCGTTTAGGCCTATGAATAATTAATTTCCGTATTAATTATGTCAGGTTGATGATGTGTTGGACAGAAAATTAACAACGGAAAGCCGCACCAAGTGCAATTTTGTCATTTGTTGCGACGGTGTTAGAATGGGCCGAAATTTGGCTGGTTGATTGGAAACGGCCCCAGAAATTGGAGTCGGGGCACAGATCCGGGATCAAGGGATTTTACCCAAATTCCTTCGTTCAGGCCTCTGAATAATTAATTTCTGTATTAATTATGTCAGGTTGAAGAAATGTTGGATAGAAAATTAACTAAAAAAAATCACACCCGGGGCAATCTCGTCATTTGTCACGACAGTGTCGGAATGGGCCGAAATTTGGCAGGTTGATTGGAAATGGCCCGAGAAATTGGACCCGGGGCACATTCTCGGGATCCCAGGATTTTAGCCAATTTCTTTCGTTTAGGCCTCCAAATAATTAATTTCCGTATTAACTATGGTAGGTTGAAGATGTCTTGGACAGAAAATTAACAAATAAAAATTGCACCGGGGACAATTTCGTCATTTGTCGAGACGGTGTCGGAATGGGTCGAAATTTGGCAGGTACATTGGAGATGGCCCGAGAAATTGGACTCGGGGTACAGACCCGGGATCATTTGATTTTAGACAAATTCCTTCGTTTAGGCCTTCGAATAATTAATTTCCTTGTTAATTATGTTAGGTTGAAGATGTGTTGGACAGAAAATTAACATAAAACCGCACTAGGGGCAATTTCGTCATTTGTTGTGACGGTGTTGGAATGGGCCGAAATTTGGCAGGTTGATTGGGAACGGCCCCAGAAATTGGAGTTGGGGCACAGACCAGGGATCACGGGATTTTTGCCATATTCCTTCGTTCAGGCCTATGAATAATTAATTTATGTATTTATTATGTCAGGGTGAAGAAGTCTTGGACAGAAAATTAAATAAGAAAAATTGCACCAGGGGCAATTTCGTCATTTGTCGCGACGGTGTCGGAATGGGCCGAAATTTGGGCGGTTGGTTCGAAATGGCCCCAGAAATTGGAGCCGGGGCACAGACCCAGGATCACGGGATTTTAGCAAAATTCCTTCGTTTCGGCCACCGAATAATTAATTTTCGTATTAATTATGTCAGGTTCAAGATGTGTTGGACAGAAAATTAACAACGCAAAATCGCACTAGGGTAAATTTTGTCATTTGTCGCGACGGTGTCAGAATGGGCCAAAATTTGGCAGGTTTATTGGAAACGACCCCAGAAATCGGAGTCAAGGCACAGACCCTGGATCACGGGATTTCAGCCAAATTCCTTCGCTTAGGCCTCCGAATAATTAATTTTCGTATTAATTATGTCAGGTTGAAGATGTGTTGGATAGAAAATTAACAACGCAAAACTGCACCAGAGGCTGTTTTATCATTTGTCGCGACAGTGCCAGAATGGGCCGAAATTTGGCAGGTTGATTGGAAAAGGTCCCAGAAATTGGACTCGGGGTACAGACTTGGGATCCCGTGATTTTGGCCATATTCCTTCGTTTAAGCCTCCGAATAATTAATTTTCGTATTAATTATGTCAGGTTGAAGATGTGTTGGACAGAAAATTGACAATGCAAAACCGCACCACGGGCAATTTCGTCATTTGTCGTGACGGTGTCGGAATGGGCCGAAATTTAGCAGGCTGATTGGAAACGGCCCGAGAAATTGGACTCGAGGCACAGACCCCGGATCACGGATTTTAGCCAAATTCCTTCGTCTAGGCCTTCGAATAATTAATTTCAGTATTAATTATGTCTGGTTGATGATGTGTTGGACAGAAAATTAACAACGCAAAATCGCACCAGGGGCAATTTTGTTGTTTGTCGCAACGGTGTTGGAATGGGCCGAAATTTGGTAGGTTGATTGGAAACGGCTTCAAAAATTGGAGTCCGGGCACACACTCGGGATCACGGGATTTTAGCCAAATTCCTTCGTTTTGGCCTCCGAGTCATTAATTTCCTTATTAATTATGTCAGGTAGAAGAAGTGTTGGACAGAAAATTAACTAGGAAAAACCGCACCAAGGGCAATTTCGTCATTTGTCACTACAGTGTTGGAGCGGGCCGAAATTTGGCAGGTCGATTGGAAACGGCCCTAGAAATTGGACTCGGGGTACAGACCCGGGTTCACGGGATTTTAGCCAAATTCCTTCATTTAGGCCTCCGAATAATTAATTTCCGCATTAATTATGTCAGGTTGATGATGTGTAGGACAGAAAATTAACAGCGAAAAACCGAACCAGGGGCAATTCTGTCATTTGTCGCGACGGTGTCAGAATGGGCCGAAATTTGGCAGGTTGATTCGAAACGGCCCCAGAAATTGGAGTCGGGGCACAGATTCGGGATCACGAGATTTTAGCCAAATTCCTTCGTTCAGGCCTCCGAATAATTAATTTTTGTATTAATTATGTCAGGTTGAAGAAGTGTTGAACAGAAAATTAACTAAGAAAAATCGCACCCGGTGCAATTTCATCATTTGTCGCGACGGTGTCGAAATGGGCCGAAATTTGGCAGGTAGATTGGAAATGGCCCGAGAAATTGGACCCGGGGCACATTCCCAGGATCCTAGGATTTTAGCCAATTTCTTTCGTTTAGGCCTTCAAATAATTAATTTCCGTATTGACTATGGTAGGTTGAAGATGTGTTGGACAGAAAATTAACAATGCAAAACCGCACAAGGGGCAATTTCGTCATTTTTCACGGCGGTGTCGGAATGGGCCAAAATTTGGCAGGTTGATTGGAAACTGCCTGAGAAATTGGACTCGAGGCACGGAACCGGGATCACGGAATTTTGGCCAAATTCCTTTGTTTAGGCCTCTGTATGATTAATTTCCTTATTAATTTTGTCAGGTTGAAGAAGTGTTGGACAGAAAATTATCAAAGAAAAACCGCTCCTAGGGCAATTTCGACATTTGTCGTGATGGTATCGGAATGGGTCGAAATTTGGCAGGTTGATTGGAAACGGTCCGAGAAATCTGACTCGGGGCACAGACCCAGGATCACGAGATTTCAGTCGAATTCGTTCGTTTAGTTCTCCGAATAATTAATTTTCGCATTAATTATTTCAGGTTGAAGATGTGTTGGACAGAAAATTAACAACGCAAAACTGTACCGGGGGCAATTTCGTCATTTGTCGTGATAGGGTCGGAATGGGTCGAAATTTGGCAGGTTGATTGGAAATAGCACGAGAAATTGGACTCAGGGCACAGACTTAGGATCAAGGGATTTAAGCCAAATTCCATCGTTTAGGCCTCCGAATAATTAATTTTCGTATTAATTATGTCAGGTTGAAGATGTGTTGGACAGAAAATTAACAACGCAAAACCGCACAAGGGGCAATTTCGTCATTTTCCGCGGCGGTGTCGGAATGGGCCGAATTTTGGCAGGTTGATTGGAAACGGCCTGAGAAATTGGACTCGGGGCACAGACCCAAGATCACGGAATTTTATCCAATTTCCTTTGTTTAGGCCTCCGAATAATTAATTTCCTTATTAATTATGTCAGGTTGAAGAAGTGTTGGACAGAAAATTATCAAAGAAAAATCGCACCTAGGACAATTTCGTCATTTGTCGCGACGGTGTCGCCGAAATTTGGCACGTTGATTGGAAATGGCCCGAGAAATTGGACTCGGGGTACATTCCCAGGATCACGGGATTTTAGCCAAATTCCTTCGTTTAGGCCTCCGAATAATTAATTTTCATATTAATTATGTCAGGTTGAAGATGTGTTGGATAGAAAATTAGCGACGCAAAACCACACTAGGGGCAATTTTGTCATTTGTCGTGATAGTGTCGGAATGGGCCAAAATTTTGTAGGTTAATTGGAAACGGCCCCAGAAATTGGAGTCGGGGCACAGACCCAGGATCACGGGATTTTAGCAAAATTCTTTCGTTTAGGCTTCCGAATAATTAATTTATGTATTTATTATGTCAGATTGAAGAAATGTTGGACAGAAAATTAACAAATAAAAATTGCACCTGCGACAATTTCGTCATTTGTCGAGACGGTGTCGGAATGGGTCAAAATTTGGCAGGTTGATTGGAAATGTCCCGAGAAATTGGACTCGGGGCATAGACCCGGGTTCACTTGATTTTAGCCAAATTCCTTCGTTTAGGCCTTCGAATAATTAATTTCCTTATTAATTATGTCAGGTTGAAGATGTGTTGGACAGAAAATTAACAACGTAAAACCGCACCAAGGGCAATTTTGTCATTTGTTGCGACGATGTCGGAATGGGCCAAGATTCGGGTGGTTGGTTCGAAATGGCCCCAGAAATTGGAGCCGGGGCACAGACCCAGGATCACGGGATTTTAGCAAAATTCCTTCGTTTCGGCCACCGAATAATTAATTTCGTATTAATTATGTCAGGTTCAAGATGTGTTGGACAGAAAATTAACAACGCAAAATCGCACGAGGGCAAATTTTGTCATTTGTCGCGACGGTGAATGGGCCAAAATTTGGCAGGTTTATTGGAAACGACCCCAGAAATCGGTCTCAAGGCACAGACCCTGAATCACGGGATTTCAGCCAAATTCCTTCGCTTAGGCCTCCGAATAATTAATTTCCATATTAATTATGTCAGGTTGAAGATGTGTTGGATAGAAAATTAACAACGCAAAACCGCACCAGAGGCTGTTTTATCATTTGTCGCGACAGTGCCAGAATGGGCCGAAATTTGGCAGGTTGATTGGAAAAGGTCCCAGAAATTGGACTCGGGGTACAGACTCGGGATCCCGTGATTTTGGCCATATTCCTTTGTTTAAGCCCCCGAATAATTAATTTTCGTATTAATTATGTCAGGTTGAAGATGTGTTGGACAGAAAATTGACAATGCAAAAACGCACCACGGGCAATTTCGTCATTTGTCGTGACGGTGTCGGAATGGGCCGAAATTTGGCAGGCTGATTGGAAACGGCCCGAGAAATTGGACTCGAGGCACAGACCCCGGATCACGGATTTTAGCCAAATTCCTTCGTCTAGGCCTTCGAATAATTAATTTCAGTATTAATTATGTCTGGTTGATGATGTGTTGGACAGAAAATTAACAACGCAAAATCGCACCAGGGGCAATTTTGTTGTTTGTCGCAACGGTGTTGGAATGGGCCGAAATTTGGTAGGTTGATTGGAAACGGCTTCAAAAATTGGAGTCCGGGCACACACTCGGGATCACGGGATTTTAGCCAAATTCCTTCGTTTTGGCCTCCGAGTCATTAATTTCCTTATTAATTATGTCAGGTAGAAGAAGTGTTGGACAGAAAATTAACTAGGAAAAACTGCACCAAGGGCAATTTCGTCATTTGTCGCTACAGTGTTGGAGCGGGCCGAAATTTGGCAGGTCGATTGGAAACGGCCCTAGAAATTGGACTCGGGGTACAGACCCGGGTTCACGGGATTTTAGCCAAATTCCTTCATTTAGGCCTCCGAATAATTAATTTCTGCATTAATTATGTCAGGTTGATGATGTGTAGGACAGAAAATTAACAACGAAAAACCGAACCAGGGGCAATTCTGTCATTTGTCGCGACGGTGTCAGAATGGGCCGAAATTTGGCAGGTTGATTCGAAACGGCCCCAGAAATTGGAGTCGGGGCACAGATCCGGGATCACGGGATTTTAGCCAAATTCCTTCGTTCAGGCCTCCGAATAATTAATTTTTGTATTAATTATGTCAGGTTGAAGAAGTGTTGAATAGAAAATTAACTAAGAAAAATCGCACCCGGTGTAATTTCATCATTTGTCGCGACGGTGTCGAAATGGGCCGAAATTTGGTAGGTAGATTGGAAATGGCCCGAGAAATTGGACCCGGGGCACATTCCCAGGATCCTAGGATTTTAGCCAATTTCTTTCGTTTAGGCCTTCAAATAATTAATTTCCGTATTGACTATGGTAGGTTGAAGATGTGTTGGACAGAAAATTAACAATGCAAAACCGCACAAGGGGCAATTTCGTCATTTTCCGCGGCGGTGTCGGAATGGGCCGAATTTTGGCAGGTTGATTGGAAACGGCCTGAGAAATTGGACTCGGGGCACAGACCCAAGATCACGGAATTTTAGCCAATTTCCTTCGTTTAGGCCTCCGAATAATTAATTTCCTTATTAATTATGTCAGGTTGAAGAAGTGTTGGACAGAAAATTATCAAAGAAAAATCGCACCTAGGACAATTTCGTCATTTGTCGCGACGGTGTCGGAATGGGCCGAAATTTGGCACGTTGATTGGAAATGGCCCGAGAAATTGGACTCGGGGCACATTCCCAGGATCACGGGATTTTAGCCAAAGTCCTTCGTTTAGGCCTCCGAATAATTAATTTTCATATTAATTATGTCAGGTTGAAGATGTGTTGGACAGAAAATTAACAACGGAAAATCACACCAGGGGCAATTTCGTCATTTGTCGAGACGGCGTCGGAATGGGCTGAAATTTGGCAGGTTGATTCGAAACTGCCCTAGAAATTGGAGTCTGGGCACAGACCCGGGATCACGGGATTTTAGCCAAATTCCTTCGTTTAAGCCTCCGAATAATTAATTTTCGTATTAACTATGTCAGGTTGAAGATGTGTTGGACAGAAAATTAACAAGGCATAACCGCACAAGCGGCAATTTCGTCATTTGTCGTGACAGTGTTGGAATGGGTCGAAATTTGGTAGGTTGATTGGAAATAGCCCGAGAAATTGGACTCGGGGCACAGACTCGGGATCACTTGATTTTAGCCAAGTTCCTTCGTTTAGGCCTTCGAATAATTAATTTCTTTATTAATTATGTCAGGTTGAAGATGTGTTAGACAGAAAATTAACAACATAAAACCATACCAGGGGCAATTTTGTCATTTGTCGCGACGGTGTCCAAATGGGACAAAATTTGGCTGGTTGATTCGAAAGAGCCCCGGAAATTTGAGTCGGGGCACAAACCCGGGATCACGGGATTTTATCCAAATTGCATTGTTTAGGCCCCCGAATAATTAGTTTTCCTATTAATTATGTCAGGCCGAAGAAGTATTGGATCGAAAATTAAAAAAGAAAAACCACACCAGGGGCAATTTCATCATTTGTAGCGATGGTGTCGGAATGGGCAGAAATTTGGCAGGTTGATTCGAAACGGCCCGAGAAATTGGACTCGGGGCACAGACCCGGGATCAAGGAATTTTAGCCAAATTCCTTCGTTTAGGCCTTCGAATAATTAAATTCCATATTAATTATGTCAGGTTCAAGATGTGATGGACAGTAAATTAACAACGCAAAACCGCACCAGGGCCAATTTTGTCATTTGTCGCGACGGTGTCGAAATGGGCCCAAATTTGGTAGGTTTATTGGAAACAGCCCCAGAAATTGGAGTCCAGGCACAGACCCGGGATCACTGGATTTTAGCCAAATTCCTTCGTTTAGGCCTCCGAATAATTAATTTCCGTATTAATTATGTCAGATTGAAGATGTGTTGGACAGAAAATTAACAACGCAAAACCGCACCAGGGGCGATTTCGTCATTTGTCGTGACGGTGTCGGAATGGGCCGAAATTTGGTAGGTTGATTGGAAACGACGGCCCGAGAAATTGGACTCGAGGCATAGACCCAGGATCACGGGATTTTAGCCAAATTCCTTTGTTTTGGCCTCCGAATAATTAATTTTCGTATTAATTATGTCAAGTTGATGATGTGTTGGACAGAAAATTAGCAACGCAAAATCGCACTAGGGGTAATTTTGTCATTTGTCGCGACCGTGTCGGAATGGGCCGAAATTTGGCAGGTTGATTGGAAACGGCCCTAGAAATTGGAATCGATGCACAGACTTGGGATCATGGGATTTTCGCCAAATTCCTTCGTTTAGGCCTCCGAATAATTAATTTTCGTATTAATTATGTCAAGTTGAAGATGTGTTGGACAGGAAATTAACAACGTAAAACCGCACGAGGGGCAATTTCGTCATTTGTCGTGACGGTGTCGGAACGGGCCGAAATTTGGCAGGTTGATTGGAAACGGCCCAGAAATTGAAGTTGGGGCACAGACCCGGGATCACGGGATTTTAGCCAAATTCCTTCGTTTAGGCCTCTGAATAATTAGGCCTTGATCTCTTTACCATTTTTGGGCCGTTTTCTGTTTTCGATTTTTCAAAACGGTGAAAATGTGTTCTCTTTCCCGTTTTCGAACACGAAATTTTTTTTTTTTGAAGAAAACACAAAACGACTTTTTTGTCGTTTTGGGTGTTTTCAATGTAAAACTTGAAAAAATTGAAAACGCGGGAAACACACCCTTTTTTCTTTCTTTTTTGAGGAGGTGATGTGGTGTTTCTCAAAATTTCAAAAAAATTAAAAATTAAATTTTTTTTTTTTTGGTGTTTTGAGGTGATGTTGTGGTGATTCTCAAAATTTAAAAAAAAAATCATTTTCTTTTGTTTTGAGAAACTAACAAAAAAAACGCATTTTCAACAATTTCAAAACAAACACTCAAAACACAAAACTCAAAATGAATTCAAAACTCGAAACACAAAATTGAAACACAAAGAGAACGCCCCTTAATTTCTGTATTAATTATGTCAGGTTGAAGAAGTGTTGCACAGAAAATTAACAAAGAAAAATCGCACCTGGGGCAATTTCGGCATTTGTCGTGATGGTGTCGGAATGAGTCGAAATTTGGCAGGTTGATTGGAAATGGCCCGAGAAATTGGACTCGGGACATAGACTTGGGATCACTGGATTATAGCCAAATTCCTTCGCTTAGGCCTTCGAATAATTAATTTCCTTATTAATTATGTCCGGTTGAAGATGTGTTGGATAGAAAATTAACAGTGGAAAATCGCACCAGGGGCAATTTTGTCATTTGTCGCGACGGTGTCCGAATGGGCCAAAATTTGGCCGGTTGAGTCGAAACAGCCCCAAAAATTTAAGTCGGGGCACAGACTCAGGATCCTGGGATTTTATCCAAATTCCTTTGTTTAGGCCTCCAAATAATTAATTTCTGTATTAATTATGTCAGGTTGAAGAAGTGTTGGATAGAAAATTAACAGTGGAAAATCGCACCAGGGGCAATTTTGTCATTTGTCGCGACGGTGTCGGAATGGGCCGAAATTTGGCAGGTTGATCGGAAATTAAAATCGCGCGGGGGCAATTTCGTCATTTGTTGTGATGGTGTCGGAATGGGCCGAAATTTGGCAGGTTGATTGGAAATGGCCCGAGAAATTGGACTCGGGGCACAGACCCGGGATCAAGGAATTTTAGCCAAATTCCTTCATTTAGGCCTCCGAATAATTAATTTTCACATTAATTATGTCAGCTTCAAGATGTGTTAGGTAGAAAATTAACAACGCAAAACCACACTAGGGCCAATTTTGTCATTTGCCGTGACGGTGTCGAAATGGGCCCAAATTTGGCAGGTTTATTGGAAACGGCCCCAGAAATCGGAGTCAAGGCACAGACCCGGGATCACTGGATTTTAGCCAAATTCCTTCGTTTAGGCCTCCGAAAAATTAATTTCCGTATTAATTATGTCAGGTTGAAGATGTGTTGGATAGAAATTTAACAACGCAAAACCTCACCAATGGCTGTTTTATCATTTATTGTGACAGAGTCGGAATGGGCCGAAATTTGGCAGGTTGATTGGAAACGACCCCAGAATTTGGACTCGGGGCACAGACATGGGATCACGTGTTTTTAGCCAAATTTCTTTGTTTAGGCCTCCGAATAATTAATTTCCGTATAAATTATGTCAGGTTGAAGATGTGTTGGACAGAAAATTAACAAAGCAAAGCCGCACCGTGGGCAATTTTGCCATTGGTCGCGATGGTGTCAGAATGGGTCGAAATTTGGCAGGTTGATTGGAAACGGCCCGAGAAATTGGACTCGGGGCACAGACCCGGGGTAACGAGATTTTAGCCAAATTCCTTCGTTAGGCCTCCGAATAATTAATTTCCTTATTAATTATGTCCGGTTGAAGTAGTGTTGGACAGAAAATTAACAAAGAAAATCCGCACCTGGGGCAATTTCGTAATTTCTCGCGACGGTGTCGGAATGGGTCGAAATTTGGCAGGTTGATTGGAAACGGCCTGAGAAATTGGACTAGGGGCACAGACCCGGGATCACCAGATTTTAGCCAAATTCCTTCGCTTAGGCCTCCGAATAATTTATTTTCGTATTAATTATGTTAGGTTGATGATGTGTTGGACAGAAAATTAACAACGCAAAATCGCACTAGGGGTAATTTTGTCATTTATCGTGACGGTGTCGGAATGGGTCCAAATTTGGCAGGTTGATTGGAAACGGCCCCAGAAATTGGAGTTGGGGCACAGACCAGTGATCAAGGGATTTTAGCCAAATTCCTTCGTTTAGTTCTCCGAATAATTAATTTTCGTATTAATTATGTCAGGTTGAAGATGTGTTGGACAGAAAATTAACAATGCAAAACCTCACCAGGGGTAATTTCGTCATTTGTCGTGATGGTGTCGGAATGGGCCGAAATTTGGCAGGTTGATTGGAAACGGCCCAGAAATTGGAGTCGGGGCATAGACCTGGGATCACGGGATTTTAGCCAAATTCCTTCATTTAGGCCTCCGAATAATTAATTTCTGTATTAATTATGTCTTGTTGAAGAAGTGTTGGACAAAAAATTAACAAAGAAAAATCGCACTAGAGGCAATTTCGCCATTTGTCGCGACGCTGTCGGAATGGGCCGAAATTTGGCAGGTTGATTGGAAACGGCCCGAGAAATTGGACTCAGGGCACAGACCCAGGATTAAGGGATTTTCGCCAAATTCCTTCGTTTAGGCCTCCGAATAATTAATTTTCGTATTAATTATGTCAGGCTGATGATGTGTTGGACAAAAAATTAACAACGCAAAACCGCCCCAGGGGCAATTTTGTCATTTGTCGAGACCATATTGGAATGGGCCGAAATTTGGCAGTTGATTGGAAACGGACCTAGAAATTGGAGTCGGGGCACAGGCCCGGTATCAAGGGATTTTAGCTGAATTCCTTCGTTTAGGCCTCCGAATAATTAATTTCCTCATTAATTATGTCAGGCTGAAGAAGTGTTGACAGAAAATTTAGAAAGAAAAACCGCACCTAGGCTAATTTCGTCATTTGTCGCGACGATGTCGGAATGGGCCGAAATTTGGCAAGTTGATTGGATACGGCCCCAGAAATTGGACTCGGGGCACAGACCCGGGATCGTAGGATTTTAGCCAAATTCCTTCGTTTAGGCCTTCGAATAATTAATTTTCGTATTAATTATGTTAGGTTGAAGATGTGTTGGAGAGAAAATTAACAACGCAAAATCGTACAAGAGGCAGTTTTGTCATTTGTCGAGACTGTGACGAAATGGGCCGAAATTTGGTAGGTTGATTGGAAACAGCCCCAGAAATTTGGCTCGGGGCACAGACCTGGGATCTCTGGATTTTAGCCAAATTCCTTCGTTTAGGCCTCTGAATAATTAATTTTCTTATTAATTATGTCAGGTTGAAAATTTGCTGGACAGAAAATTTAGAATGAAAAGCCGCACCAGGGGCAATTTCGTCATTTGTCGCGATGGTGTCGGAATGGGCCAAAATTTGGCAGGTTAATTGGAAACGGCCCGAGAAATTGGAGTCAGGGCGCAGACCTGGGATCACGAGATTTTAGCCAAATTCCTTTGTTTATGCCTCCGACTACTTAATTTTTGTATTAATTATGTCAGTTTGAAGAAGTGTTGGACAAAAAATTAACAAAGAAAAACCACACCTGGGGCAATTTCGTCATTTTTCGCGATGGTTTTGGAATGGGTCGAAATTTGGCAAGTTCATTGGAAACGACCATAGATATTGGACTTGGGGCGAAGACCCCGGATCACGGGATTTTGGCCAAATTCCTTCGTTTAGGCCTCCGAATAACTAATTTTCGTATTAATTATGTCAGGTTGAAGATGTGTTGGATAGAAAATTAACAACGCAAAACCACACCAGGGTAAATTTTGTCATTTGTCGTGACGGTGTCGAAATGGGCCGAAATTCGGCTGGTTGATTGGAAACGGCCCCAAAAATTGGAGTCGGGGGCACAGACCTGGGATAACGGTATTTTAGCTAAATTCCTTCGTTTAGGCCTCCGAATAATTAATTCCTGTTTTAACTATGTCAAGTTGAAGATACGTCGGACAGAAAATTAGCAAAGAAAAGTTGCTCCAGGGGCAATTTCGTCATTTGTCGCGACAGTGTCGAATGGTCCAAAATTTGGCTGGTTGATTCATAACAGCCTCAGAAATTGGAGTCGGGGCGCAGACCCGGGATCAAGGAATTTTAGCCAAATTCCTTCGTTTAGGCCTCTGAATAATTAATTTGCGTATTAATTATGTCAGGTTGATGATGTGTTGGATAGAAAATTAACAACGCAAAATCGCACCAAGGGCAATTTCGTCATTTGTCGCGACGGTGTCAGAATGGGCCGAAATTTGGCAGGTTGATTGGAAACGACCCGAGAAATTGGCCTAGGGGCACAGACCCAGGATCACGGGATTTTAGATAAATTCCTTCGTTTAGGCCTCCGAATAATTAATTTTCATATTAATTATGTCAGATTTTAGATGTGTTGGACAGAAAATTAACAACGCAAAACCGCACCAGGGCCAATTTTGTCATTTGTCGCGAATGTGTCAGAATGGGCCTAAATTTAGCAGATTGATTGGAAACGGCCTCAGAAATTGGAGCCTGGGCACAGACCCGGGACACGGGATTCTAGCCAAATTCCTTCGTTTAGGCCTCCGAATAATTAATTTCGTTATTAATTATGTCAGGTTGAAGATGTGTTGGACAGAAAATTAACAACGCAAAACCGTACCAAGGGTAATTTGGTCATTTTTCGCGACGGTGTCGGAATGGGCTGAAATTTGGCAGGTTGATTCAAAACGGCCCCAGAAATTGGACTCGGGGCAAAAACCCAGGATCAGGGGATTTTAGCCAAATTCCTTCGTTTACGCCTCCGAATAATTAATTTTCGTATTAATTATGTCAGGTTTAAGATGTGTTGGACAAAAAATTAACAACGCAAAATCGCACCAGGGGCATCTTTGTCATTTGTCGCGACGATGTCGGAATGGGCCGAAATTTGGTAGATTGATTGGAAACGGCCTCAGAAATTGGAGCCGGGCACAAACCCGGGATCATGGGATTTTCGCCAAATTCCTTCGTTTAGGCCTCCGAATAATTAATTTACGTATTAATTATGTCAGGTTGATGATGTGTTGGACAGAAAATTAACAACGCAAAACCTCACCAGAGACAATTTCGTCATTTGTCGCGACGGTGTCGAAATGGGCAGAAATTTGGCAAGTTGATTGGAAACGGCCCGAGAAATTGGACTAGGTGCACAGACCCGGGATCACGAGATTTTAGACAAATTCCTTCGTTTAGGCCTCCGAATAATTAATTTTTGTATTAATTATGTCAGATTTTAGATGTGTTGGACAGAAAATTAACAACGCAAAACCGCACCAGGGCCAATTTTGTCATCTGTCGCGACAGTGTCGGAATGGGCCCAAATTTGGCAGATTGATTGGAAACGGCCTCAGAAATTGGAGCCGAGGCACAGACCCGGGATCACGGGATTCTAGCCAAATTCCTTCGTTTAGGCCTCCGAATAATTAATTTCCGTATTAATTAGTCAGGTTGACGATGTGCTGTATAGAAAATTAACAACGCAAAACCGTACCAGGGGCAATTTCGTCATTTGTCACGACGGTGTCGGAATGGGCTGAAATTTAGCAGGATGATTGGAAATGGCCCGAGAAATTGGACTTGAGGCACAGGCCCGGGATCACGGGATTTTTGCCAAATTCCTTTGTTCAGGCCTCCGAATATTTAACTTCCGTATTAATTATGTCAGATTCAAGATGTGTTGGATAGAAAATTAACAATGCAAAATCGCACCAGGGCCAATTTTGTCATTTGTCACAACGGTGTCGGAATGGGCCCAAATTTGGCAGGTTGATTGAAAACGGCCCCAGAAATTGGAGTCAAGGTATAGCCCCGAGGTCACGGGATTTTAGCCAAATTCCTTCATTTAGGCCTCCGAATAATTAATTTTCACATTAATTATGTCAGGTTGAAGATGTGTTGGGCAGAAAATTAATAACGCAAAACTGCACCAGGGAAAATTTTGTAACTTGTCGTGACGGTATCGGAATGGGCCGAAATTTGGCAGGTTGATTCGAAACGGCCCTAGAAATTGGACATGGGGCACAGACCCGGGATCACGGGATTTTAGCCAAATTCCTTCGTATAGGCCTTCGAATAATTAATTTTCGTATTAATTATGTCAGGTTCAAGATGTGTCGGACAGAAAATTAACAACTCAAAACTGCACCAGGGCCAATTTTGTCATTTGTCGCAACGGTGTCGGAATGGACCCAAGTTTAGTAGGATGATTGGAAACGGCCCCAGAAATTGGAGTGGGGGCACAAACTCGGGATCACGGGATTTTAGCTAAATTCCATCGTTAGGCCTCCGAATAATTAATTGCCATATTAATTATGTCAGGTTGAAGACGTGTTGGACAGAAAATTAACAATGCAAAACCGCACCAGGGACAATATCGTCATTTGTCGTGACGGTGTCGGAATGAACCGAAATTGGTAGGTTGATTGGAAACGGCCCCAGAAACTGGAGTCAGGGCACAGACCCGGGATCACGGGATTTTAGGCAAATTCCTTCGTTTAGGCCTCCGAATAATTAATTTCTGCATTAGTTATTTAAGGCTGAAGAAGTGTTGGACAGAAAATTAACAAAGAAAAAGCGCACTAGGGGCAATTTTGTCATTTGTCGCGACGGTGTCGGAATGGGCCGAAATTTGGCAGGTTGATTCGAAACTCCCCAAAAATTGGAGTCGGGGCACAAACACGGGATCAAGGGATTTTAGCCAAATTCCTTTGTTTAGGCCTCCGAATAATTAATTTCTGTATTAATTATGTCAGGTTGAAGAAGTGTTGGATCGAAATTAAAAAAGAAAAACCGCACCAGCGGAAATTTCATCATTTGTCACGACGGTGTCGGAATGGGGCGAAATCTGGCAGGTTGACTGGAAGCAGCCCAAGAAATTGGAATCGGGGCACATACTCGAGATTAAGGGATTTAACCCAAATTCCTTCGTTTAGGCCTCCGAATTATTAATTTCCATATTAATTATGTCAGGTTCAAGATTTGTTGGACAGAAAATTAAGAACGCAAAATCGCACCAGGGCCGATTTTGTTGTTTGTCACGACGGTGTCGGAATGGGCCCAAATTTGCCAGGTTGATTCGAAACGGCCCGAGAAATTAGAGCTGGGGCATAGACCCGGGATCACGGGATTTTAGCCAAATTTCTTTGTTAGGCCTCCGAATAATTAATTTCAGTATTAATTATGCCAGGTTGAAGATGTGTTGGACAGAAAATTAACAACGCAAAATCGTACCAGGGGCAGTATCGTCATTTGTCGTGACGGTGTCGGAATGGGCCCAAATTTGGCAGGTTGATTGGAAACGGCCCCAGAAATTGGAGTCGGGGCACAAACTCGGGATCACGGGATTTTAGCCAAATTCCTTCGTTTAGGCCTCCAAATAATTAATTTCCGTATTAATTATGTCAGATTCAAGATGTGTTGGACAGAAAATTAACAACGCGAAACTGCACCAGGGCCAATTTTGTCAATTGTCGCGACAGTGTCGAAATGGGCCCAAATTTGGCAGGTTGATTGGAAACGGCTCCAGAAATTGGAGTCGAGGCACAGACCCGGGATCACGAGATTTTAGTCAAATTCCTTCGTTTAGGCCTCCGAATAATTAATTTCTATATTAATTATGTCAGGTTGAAGATGTGTTAGACAGAAAATTAACAACGTAAAACCGCACCAGGGGCATTATCGTCATTTGTCGTGATGGTGTCGGAATGAGCCGAAATTTGGCAGGTTGATTGGAAACGGCCTCAGAAATTGGAACCGAGGCACAAACCCGGGATCACGGGATTTTAGTCAAATTCCATCGTTTAGGTCTCCGAATAATTAATTTCCGTCTTAATTATGTCAGATTCTAGATGTGTTGGACAGAAAATTAACAACGTAAAACCGCACTAGGGCCAATTTTGTCATTGGTCCCGACGGTGTCTGAATGGTCCCAAATTTGGCAGATGTGTTGGAAACGGCCTCAGAAATTGGAGCCAAGGCGCAAACCATGGATCACGAGATTTTAGCCAAATTCCTTCGTTTAGGCCTTCGAATAATTAATTTACGTATTAATTATGTCAGGTTGACGATGTGTTGGACGGAAAATTAACAACGCAAAATCGGACCAGGGGCAATTTCGTCATTTTGTCACGATGGTGTCGGAATGGGGCCGAAGTTTGGCAGGTTGATTGGAAACGGCCCGAGAAATTGGACTCGAGGCACAGACCCGGGATCACGGGATTTTAGCCAAATTCCTTCGTTTAGGCCTCCAAATAATTAATTTCCTATTAATTAGTCAAGTTCAAGATTTGTTGGATAGAAAATTAAAAACGTAAAACTACACTAGGGCCAATTTTGTCATTTGTCGCGACAGTGTCGAAATTGGCCTAAATTTGGCAGGTTGATCGAAAACGGCCCCAGAAATTGGAGTCGGGGCACAGACCCGGGATCACGAGATTTTAGTCAAATTCCTTCGTTTAGGCCTCCGAATAATTAATTTTCGTATTAATTATGTCAAGTTGAAGATGTGTTGGACAGAAAATTAAGAATGCAAAACCACACCAGGGGCATTATCGTCATTTGTCGTGACGGTGTCGGAATGAGCCAAAATTTGGCAGGTTGATTGGAAACGGCCTCAGAAATTGGAGCCGAGGCACAAACCCGGGATCACGGGATTTTAGTCAAATTCCATCGTTTAGGCCTCCGAATAATTAATTTCCGTCTTAATTATGTTAGATTCTAGATGTGCTGGACAGAAAATTAACAACACAAAACCGCACCAGGGCCAATTTTGTCATTGGTCCCGACGGTGTCGGAATGGTCCCAAATTTGGCAGATGTGTTGGAAACGGCCTCTGAAATTGGAGCCAAGGCACAAACTAGGGATCACGGGATTTTAGCCAAATTCCTTCGTTTAGGCCTCCGAATAATTAATTTACGTATTAATTATGTCAGGTTGACGATGTGTTGGACAGAAAATTAACAACGCAAAATCGGACAGAACCAGGGGCAATTTCGTCATTTGTCACGATGGTGTCGGAATGGGCCGAAGTTTGGCAGGTTGATTGGAAACGGCCCGAGAAATTGGACTCGAGGCACAGACCCGGGATCACGGGATTTTAGCCAAATTCCTTCGTTTAGGCCTCCGAATAATTAACTTCTGTATTAATTAGTCAAATTCAAGATTTGTTGGACAGAAAATTAAAAACGCAAAACTACACTAAGGCCAATTTTGTCATTTGTCGCGACAGTGTCGGAATTGGCCCAAATTTGGCAGGTTGATTGGAAATGGACTAGAAATTGGAGTCAGGGCACTGACCCAGGATCACGAGATTTTAGCCAAATTCCTTCGTTTAGGCCTCCGAATAATTAATTTCCGTATTAATTTTGTCAGGTTGAAGATGTGTTGGACAGAAGATTAACAACGTAACACCGCACTAGGGACAATTTCGTCACTTGTCGCGACAGTGCTGAATGGGTTGAAATTTGGCGGGTTAATTGGAAACGGCCTGAGAAATTAGACTCGGGGCACATGCCCAGGATCATGGGATTTTAGCCAAATTCCTTCGTTCAGGCCTTCGAATAATTAACTTCCGTATTAATTATGTCAGATTCAAGATGTGTTGGATAGCAAATTAACAATGAAAAATCGCACCAGGGATAATTTTGTCATTTGTCGCGACGGTGTCGGAATGGGCCCAAATTTTGCAGGTTGAACGGAAACGGCCCCAGAGTCCGGGCAAAGACCAGGGGACACGAGATTTTAGCCAAATTCCTTCGCTTAGGCCTTCGAATAATTAATTTCCGTATTAATAATGTCAGGTTGAAGATGTGTTGGACAGAAAATTAATTACACAAAACCGCACCAAGGGCAATTTCATCATTTGTTGTGACGGTATCGGAATGGGCCAAAATTTGGCTGGTTGATTGGAAATGGCCCGAGAAATTGGTCATGGGGCACAAACCCGGGATCATGGGATTTTAGCCAAATTCCTTCATTTAGGCCTCCGAATAATTAATTTCTGTATTAATTATGTCAGGTTCAAGATGTGTCGGACAGAAAATTAACAACGCAAAACCGCACCAAGGCCAATTTTGTCATTTGTCGCGATGGTGTCAGAATGGGCCCAATTTTGGCAGGTTGATTGGAAACGGCCCGAGAAATTGGAGTTGGGGCACAGACCAGGATCACGGGATTTTAGCCAAATTCCTTCGTTAGGCCTCCGAATAATTAATTTTCGTATTAATTATGTACGGTTGAAGATGTGTTCGACAGAAAATTAACAAAGAAAAGCCGCACCGGGGGCAATTTCGTCATTTGTCGCGACGGTGTCGGAATGGGCCAAAATTTGGCTGCTTGATTCGAAACGGCCCCAGAAATTGGAGTCAGGGCACAAACCCGGGACCACGGGATTTTAGTCAAATTCCTTCGTTTAGGCCTCCGAATAATTAATTTCCGTATTAATTATGTCAGATTCTAGAGGCGTTGGACTGAAAATTAACAACACAAAATTGCACCAGGGCCAATTTTGTCATTTGTCGCGACGGTGTCGGGATGGTCCCAAATTTGGAAGATTGATTAGAAACGGCCTTAGAAATTGGAGTCAAGGCACAAACCCGGGATCACGGGATTTTAGCCAAATTCCTTCGTTTAGGCCTCCGAATAATTAATTTCCGTATTAATTATGTTAGGTTGACGATGTATTGGATGGAACATTAACAACGCAAAATCGGACTAGGGGCAATTTCATCATTTGTCACGACGGTATCGGAATGGGCCGAAATTCGGCAGGTTGATTGGAAACGGCCCGAGAAATTAGACAGGAGGCACGGACCTGGGATCACGGGATTTTAGCCAAATTCCTTCGTTTAGGCCTCCGAATAAATAATTTCCGTATTAATAATGTTAGATTCAAGATTTGTTGGGTAGAAAATTAACGCAAAACTGCACCAGGGCCAATTTTGACATTTGTCGCGACAGTGTCGGAATGGGCCCAAATTTGGCAGGTTGATTGGAAACGGCCCTAGAAATTAGAGTCGGGGCACAGACCCGGGATCACGGGATTTAGCCAAATTCCTTCGTTTAGGCTTCCGAATAATTAATTTTCGTATTAATTATGTCAGGTTGACGATGTGTTGGACGGAAAATTAACAACGCAAAATCGCACCAGGGGCAGTTTCGTCATTTGTTGCTACGGTGTTCGGAATGGGCAGAAATTTGGCAGGTTGATTGGAAACAGTCCCAGAAATTGGACTCGGGGCACAGACCATGGATCAAGGGATTTTAGCCAAATTCCTTCGTTTAGGCCTCCGAATAATTAATTTTCGTTTTAATTATGTCAGGTTGAAGATGTGCTGGACAGAAAATTAATTACGCAAAATCGGAACAGGGTCAATTTCGTCATTTGTCGTGACGGTATCAGAATGGGCCAAAATTTGGCAGGTTTATTGGAAACGGCCCGAGAAATTGGTCACGGGGCACAAACCTGGGATCATGGGATCGTAGCCAAATTCCTTCGTTTAGGCCTCCGAATAATTAATTTCCGTATTAATTATGTCAGGTTCAAGATGTGTCGGAGAGAAAATTAACGACGCAAAATCGCACCAGGGCCAATTTTGTCATTTGTCGCGTTGATGTCGGAATGGGCCCAAGTTTGACAGGTTGATTGGAAACGGCCTAAGAAATTAGGCTCGGGGCACAGGCCCGGGATCAAGGGATTTTAGCCAAATTCTTTCGTTCAGGCCTCCGAATAATTAACTTCCTTATTAATTATGTCAGATTCAACATGTGTTGGACAGAAAATTAACAACGAAAAATTGCACCAAGGCCAATTTTGTCATTTGTCGCGACGATGTCGGAATGGGCCCAAATTTAGCTTGTTGAATGGGAACGGTCCCAGAAACTGGAGTCCAGGCACAGACCCGGGGTCACGGGATTTTAGCCTAATTCCTTCATTTAGGCCTCAGAATAATTAATTTCCGTATTAATTATGTCAGGTTGAAGATGTGTTGGACAGAAAATTAACAACACAAAACCACACCAGGGGCATTATCGTCATTTGTCGTGACGGTCTCGGAATGGGCCGAATTTGGTAGGTTGATTGGAAACGGCCCCAGAAATTGGAGTCGGCGCACAGACCCGGGGTCACGGGATTTTAGCCAAATTCCTTCGTTTAGGCCTCCGAATAATTAATTTCCGCATTAATAATGTCAGGTTGAAGATGTGTTGGACAGAAAATTAACAACGTAAAACCGCATCGGGGGCAATTTTGTCATTTGTCGCGACCGTGTCAGAATGTGCCGAAATTTGACAGGTTGATTGGAAACGGCCCAAGAAATTGGAATCGAGGCGCAGACCCGGGATCAAGGGATTTTAGCCAAATTCCTTCATTTAGGCCTTCGAATAATTAATTTTCGTATTAATTATGTCAGATTCAAGATGTGTTGGACAGAAAATTAACAACGAAAAATTGCACCAGGGCCAATTTTGTCATTTGTCGCGACGGTGTCGGAATGGGCCCAAAATTAGCTGGTTGAATGGAAATGGCCCCAGAAATTGGAGTCCGGGCGCAGACCCGGGGTTACGAGATTTTAGCCAAATTCCTTTGTTTAGGCCTCCGAATAATTAATTTCCGTATTAATAATGTCAGGTTGAAGATGTGTTGGACAGAAAATTAATTACACAAAACCGCACCAGGGGCAATTTCGTCGTTTGTTGTGACGGTATCGGAATGGGCCAAAATTTGGCTGGTTGATTGGAAATGGTCCGAGAAATTGGTCATGGGGCACAAACTCGGGATCATGGGATTTTAGCCAAATTCCTTCGTTTAGGCCTCCGAATAATTAATTTATGTATTAATTATGTCAGGTTCAAGATGTGTCGGACAGAAAATTAACAACGCAAAACCGCACCAAGGCCAATTTTGTCATTTGTCGCGATGGTGTCAGAATGGGCCCAATTTTGGCAGGTTGATTGGAAACGGCCCGAGAAATTGGAGTTGGGGCACAGACCAGGATCACGGGATTTTAGCCAAATTCCTTCGTTAGGCCTCCGAATAATTAATTTTCGTATTAGTTATGTCACGTTGAAAAAGTGTTGGACAGAAATTTAACAACGCAAAACCATACTAGGGGCAATTTTGTCATTTGTCGCGACGGTGTCGGAATGGGTCGAAATTTGGCAGGTTGATTGGAAATGGCCCAAGAAATTGGAGTCGGGCACAGACCCAGGATCTAGGGATTTTGGCCAAATTCCTTCGTTTAGGCCTCCGAATAATTAATTTGCGTATAATTATGTCAGGTTGAAGATTTGTTGGACAGAAAATAAACAACGCAAAACCGCACTAGGGGCAATTTTGTCATTTGTCGAGACCATGTCAGAATGGGCTGAAATTTGACAGGTTGATTGGAAACGGCCCAAGAAATTGGAATTCAGGCACAGACCCGGGATCACGGGATTTTAGCCAAATTCCTTCGTTTAGTCCTCCGAATAATTAATTTCCATATTAATTATGTCAGGTTGAAGATGTGTTGGACAGAGAATTATCAACGCAAAACCGCACCAGGGGCAGTTTCGTCATTTGTCGCGACGGTGTCGGAATGGGCCAAAATTTGGCAGGTTGATTGGAAACTGCCCCAGAAATTGGACTCGGGGCACAGACCATGGATCAAGGGATTTTAGCCAAATTCCTTCGTTTAGGCCTCCAAATAATTAATTTCCGTATTAATTATCTCAGGTTGAAGATGTGTTGGACAGAAAATTAACAACGTAAAATCCCACCAGAGGCAGTTTTGTCATTTGTCGCGACGGTGTCGGAATGGGTCGAAATTTGGCTGGTTGATTGGAAACGGCCGGAAAAATAGGACTCCGGGCACAGACCCGGGATCACGGGATTTTGGCCGAATTCCTTCTTTTAGGCCTCCGAATAATTAATTTTCGTATTAATTATGTCCGGTTGTTGATGTGTTGGACAGAAAATTAACAACGCAAAATCGCACCAGGGGCAATTCTGTCATTTGTCGCGACCGCATCGGAATGGAACGAAATTTGGCAGGTTGATTGGAAACGGCCCCAGAAATTGGAGTCAGGGCACAGACCCGGGATCGTGGGATTTTAGCCCAATTCCATCGTTTAGGCCTCCGAATAATTAATTTCCGTATTAATTAGGTCAAGATGAAGATGTGTTCGACAGAAAATTAACAAAGAAAAGCCGCACCGGGGCAATTTCGTCATTTGTCGCGACGGTGTCGAAATGGGCCCAAATTTGGTAGGTTGATTTGAAGCGGCCCGAGAAATTGGACTCGGGGCACAGAATCGGGATAACGGGATTTTAGCCAAATTCCTTCGTTTAGGCCTCTGAATAATTAATTTCCATATTAATTATGTTAGGTTGAAGATGTGTCAGACAAAAAATTAACAACGCAAAACCACACCAGAGGCAGTTTTGTGATTTGTCACGACAGTGTCAGAATGGGCCGAAATTTGGCAGGTTGATTGGAAACGGCACCAGAAATTGGACTCGGGGTACAGACCACGGATCAAGGGACTTTAGCAAAATTCCACCGTTTAGGCCTCCGAATAATTAATTTTCGTATTAATTATGTCAGGTTGAGGATGTGTTGGATAGAAAATTAAAAACGTAAAACCCCACCAGGGGCAATTTTGTTATTTGTCGCGACGGTGTCGAAATGGGCCCAAATTTGGCAGGTTGATTGGAAACGGCCCCATAAATTGGAGTCGGGGCACAGATCCGGGATCACGGGATTTTAGCCAAATTCCTTCGTTTAGGCCTCCGAATAATTTATTTTCGTATTAATTATGTCAGGTTGAAGATGTGTTGGATAGAAAATTAACAACGCAAAACTGCACCTGGGGCAATTTCATCATTTGTCATGACGGTGCCGGAATGGGCCGAAATTTGGCAGTTTGATTGGAAACGGCCCCAGAAATTGGACTCGGGGGACAGACCCAGGATCGTGGGATTTTAGCCCAATTCCATCGTTTAGGCCTCCGAATAATTAATTTCCGTATTAATTATGTAAGGTTGAAGATGTGTTCGACAAAAAATTAACAAAGAAAAGCCGCACCGGGGGCAATTTCGTCATTTGTCGCGACGGTGTCGGAATGGGCCAAAATTTGGCAGCTTGATTCGAAACGGCCCCAGAAACTGGAGTCAGGGCACAGACCCGGGACCACAGGATTTTAGTCAAATTCCTTCGTTTAGGCCTCTGAATAATTAATTTCCGTATTAATTATGTCAGATTCTAGAGGTGTTGGACTGAAAATTAACAACGCAAAACCGCACCAGGGCCAATTTTGTCATTTTGTCGCAACGGTGTCGGAATGGTCCCAAATTTGGAAGATTGATTGGAAACGGCCTTAGAAATTGGAGTCAAGGCACAAACCCGTGATCACGGGATTTTAGCCAAACTCCTTCGTTTAGGCCTCCGAATAATTAGTTTCCATATTAATTATGTCAGGTTGACGATGTATTTGACGGAAAATTAACAACGCAAAATCGGTCCAGGGGCAATTTCGTCATTTGTCACGACGGTGTCGGAATGGGCCGAGATTTGGCAGGTTGATTGGGAACGGCCCGAGAAATTAGACTCGAGGCATGGGCCTGGGATCAAGGGATTTTAGCCAAATTCCTTCATTTAGGCCTTCGAATAATTAATTTTTGTATTAATTATGTGAGATTCAAGATGTGTTGGACAGAAAATTAACAACGAAAAATTGCACCAGGGCCAATTTTGTCATTTGTCGCGACGGTGTCGGAATGGGCCCAAATTTAGCTGGTTGAATGGAAATGGCCCCAAAAACTGGAGTCCGGGCATAAACCCGGGGTCACGAGATTTTAGCCAAATTCCTTTGTTTAGGCCTCTGAATAATTAATTTCCGTATTAATAATGTCAGGTTGAAGATGTGTTGGACAGAAAATTAATTACACAAAACCGCACCAGGGGCAATTTCGTCGTTTGTTGTGACGGTATCGGAATGGGCCAAAATTTGGCTGGTTGATTGGAAATGGTCCGAGAAATTGGTCATGGGGCACAAACCCGGGATCATGGGATTTTAGCCAAATTCCTTCGTTTAGGCCTCCGAATAATTAATTTCTGTATTAATTATGTCAGGTTCAAGATGTGTCGGACAGAAAATTAACAACGCAAAACCGCACCAAGGCCAATTTTGTCATTTGTCGCGACGGTGTCGGAATGGGCCGAAATTTGGCAGGTTGATTGGAAACGGCCCGAGAAATTGGAGTTGGGGCACAAACCCAGGATCACGGGATTTTAGCCAAATTCCTTCGTTAGGCCTCCGAATAATTAATTTCCGTATTAATTATCTCAGGTTGAAGATGTGTTGGACAGAGAATTAACAACGCAAAACCGCACCAAGGCCAATTTTGTCATTTGTCGCGACGGTGTCGGAATGGGCCGAAATTTGGCAGGTTGATTGGAAATGGCCCCAGAAATTGGAGTCGGGCACAGACCCAGGATCAAGGGATTTTGGCCAAATTCCTTCGTTTAGGCCTCCGAATAATTAATTTGCATATTAATTATGGCAGGTTGAAGATTTGTTGGACAGAAAATAAACAACGCAAAACCGCACCAGGGACAATTTTGTCATTTGTCGAGACCATGTCAGAATGGGCTGAAATTTGACTGGTTGATTGGAAATGGCCCAAGAAATTGGAATCGAGGCACAGACTCGGGATCACGAGATTTTAGCCAAATTCCTTCGTTTAGGCCTCCGAATAATTAATTTCCATATTAATTATGTCAGGTTGAAGATGTGTTGGACAGAGAATTAACAACGCAAAACCGCACCAGGGGCAGTTTTGTCATTTGTCTCGACGGTGTCGTAATGGACCAAAATTTGGCAGGTTGATTGGAAACTGCCCCAGAAATTGGACTCAGGGCACAGACCATGGATCCAGGGATTTTAGCCAAATTCCTTCGTTTAGGCCTCCGAATAATTAATTTCCGTATTAATTATCTCAGGTTGAAGATGTGTTGGATAGAAAATTAACAACGTAAAATCGTACCTGAGGCAGTTTTGTCATTTGTCGCGACGGTGTCGGAATGGGTCAAAATTTGGCAGGTTGATTGGAAGCGGCCCGAAAAATTGAACTCGGGGCACAGACCCGGCATCACGGGATTTTAGCTAAATTCCTTCGTTTAGGCCTCCGAATAATAAATTTCCGTATTATTTATGTCAGGTTGAAGATGTGTTGGACAGAAAATTAACAACGTAAAATCCCACCAGAGGCAGTTTTGTCATTTGTCGCGACGGTGTCGGAATGGGTCAAAATTTGGCAGGTTGATTGGAAACGGCCGGAAAAATAGTACTCCGGGCACAGACCCGGGATCACGGGATTTTGGCTGAATTCTTTCTTTTAGGCCGTCGAATAATTAATTTCCGTATTAATTATGTCCGGTTGTTGATGTGTTGGATAGAAAATTAACAACGCAAAATCGCACCAGGGGCAATTCTGTCATTTGTCGCGACCGTATCGGAATGGAACGAAATTTAACAGGTTGATTCGAAACGGCCCCAGAAATTGGAGTCAGAAGACAGACCCGGGATCGTGGGATTTTAGCCCAATTCTATCGTTTAGGCCTCCGAAAAATTAATTTCCGTATTAATTATGTCAAGTTGAAGATGTGTTCGACAGAAAATTAACAAATAAAAGCCGCACCGGGGGCAATTTCGTCATTTGTCGCGACGGTGTCGAAATGGGCCCAAATTTGGTAGGTTGATTAGAAACGGCCCGAGAAATTGGACTCGGGGCACATAATCGGGATAACGGGATTTTAACCAAATTCCTTCGTTTCGGCCTCTGAATAATTAATTTCCATATTAATTATGTTAGGTTGAAGATGTGTCAGACAGAAAATTAACAACGCAAAACCACACCAGAGGCAGTTTTGTGATTTGTCACGACAGTGTCAGAATGGGCCGAAATTTGGCAGGTTGAGTGGAAACGGCACCAGAAATTGGACTCGGGGTACATACCATAGATCAAGGGACTTTAGCAAAATTCCACCGTTTAGGCCTCCGAATAATTAATTTTCGTATTAATTATGTCAGGTTGAGGATGTGTTGGATAGAAAATTAACAACGTAAAACCCCACCAGGGGCAATTTTGTTATTTGTCGCGATGGTGTCGAAATGGGCCCAAATTTGGCAGGTTGATTGGAAACGGCCCCATAAATTGGAGTCGGGGCACAGATCCGGGATCATGGGATTTTAGCCAAAATCCTTCGTTTAGGCCTCCGAATAATTTATTTTCGTATTAATTATGTCAGGTTGAAGATATGTTGGACAGAAAATTAACAACGCAAAACCGCACCTGGGGCAATTTCATCATTTGTCATGACGGTGCTGGAATGGGCCGAAATTTGGCAGTTTGATTGGAAACGGCCCCAAAAATTGGACTCGGGGGACAGACCCAGGATCGTGGGATTTTAGCCCAATTCCATCGTTTAGGCCTCCGAATAATTAATTTCCGTATTAATTATGTAAGGTTGAAGATGTGTTCGATAGAAAATTAACAAAGAAAAGCCGCACCGGGGGCAATTTCGTCATTTGTCGCGACGGTGTCGGAATGGTCCAAAATTTGGCAGCTTGATTCGAAACGGCCCCAGAAACTGGAGTCATGGCACAGACCCAGGACCATAGGATTTTAGTCAAATTCCTTCGTTTAGGCCTCTAAATAATTAATTTTCGTATTAATTATGTCAGATTCTAGAGGTGTTGGACTGAAAATTAACAACACAAAACCGCACCAGGGCCAATTTTGTCATTTGTCGCGACGGTGTCGGAATGGTCCCAAATTTGGAAGATTGATTGGAAACGGCCTTAGAAATTGGAGTCAAGGCACAAACCCGGGATCACGGGATTTTAGCCAAATTCCTTCGTTTAGGCCTCCGAATAATTAATTTCCATATTAATTATGTCAGGTTGACGATGTATTGGATGAAAAATTAACAATGCAAAATCGGACCAGGGGCAATTTCGTCATTCGTCACGACGGTGTCGGAATGGGCCGAAATTTGGCAGGTTGATTGGAAACGGCCCGTGAAATTAGACTCGAGGCACGGACCTCGGATCACGGAATTTTAGCCAAATTCCTTCGTTTAGGCCCCCGAATAAATAATTTTCGTATTAATTATGTTAGATTCAAGATTTGTTGGATAGAAAATTAACGCAAAACTGCACCAGGGCCAATTTTGTCATTTTTCGCGACGGTGTCGGAATGGGCCCAAATTTGGCAGGTTGATTGGAAACGGCCCTAGAAATTAGAGTCGGGGCACAGACCCGGGATCACGGGATTTTAGCCAAATTCCTTCGTTTAGGCCTCCGAATAATTAATTTCCGTATTAATTATGTTTGGTTGAAGATGTGTTGGACAAAAAATTAACAACGCAAAACCGCACCAGGAGCAGTTTCGTCATTTGTCACTACAGTGTCGGAATGGGCAGAAATTTGGCAGGTTGATTGGAAATGGCCCCAGAAATTGGACTCGGGGCACAGACCATAGAACAAGGGATTTTAGCCAAATTCCTTCGTTTAGGCCTCCGAATAATTAATTTCCGTATTAATTATGTCAGGTTGAAGATGTGCTGGACAGAAAATTAATTACGCAAAATCGGACCAGGGTCAATTTCGTCATTTGTCGTGACGGTATCATAATGGGCCATATTTTGGCAGGTTGATTGGAAACGGCCCGAGAAATTGGTCAAGGGGCACAAACCCGAGATCATGGAATTGTAGCCAAATTCCTTCATTTAGGCCTCCGAATAATTAATTTTCGTATTAATTATGACAGGTTCAAGATGTGTCGGAGAGAAAATTAACGACGCAAAACCACACCAGGGCCAATTTTGTCATTTGTCGCGTTGGTGTCGAAATGGGCCCAAGTTTGATAGGTTGATTGGAAACGGCCTGAGAAATTAGGCTCGGGGCACAGGCCCGGGATCACGGGATTTTAGCCAAATTCCATCGTTCAGGCCTCCGAATAATTAACTTCCGTATTAATTATGTCAGATTCAGAATGTGTTGGACAGAAAATTAACAACGAAAAATTGCACCAGGGCCAATTTTGTCATTTGTCGCGGCGGTGTCGGAATGGGCCCAAATTTAGCCGGTTGAATGGAAACAGTCCCAGAAACAGGAGTCCGGGCACAGACCCGGGGTCACGGGATTTTAGCCAAATTCCTTCGTTTAGGCCTCCGAATAATTAATTTCCGTATTAATTATGTCAGGTTGAAGATGTGTTGGACAGAAAATTAACAACGCAAAACCGCACCAGGGGAATTATCTCATTTGACGTGACGGTCTCGGAATGGGCCGAAATTTGGCAGGTTGATTGGAAACGGCCCTAGAAATTGGAGTCGGCGCACAGACCCGGGGTCACGGGATTTTAGCCAAATTCCTTCATTTAGGCCTCCGAATAATTACTTTCCGTATTAATTATGTCAGGTTGAAGATATGTTGGACAGAAAATTAACAACGCAAAATCGGACCAGGGGCAATTTTGTCATTTGTCGCGACTGTGTCAGAATGTGCCGAAATTTGACAGGTTGATTGGAAATGGCACAAGAAATTGGCATCGGGGCTCAGACCTGGGATCACGGGATTTTAGCCAAATTCCTTCATTTAGGCCTTCGAATAATTAATATCCATATTAATTATGTCTGGTTGAAGATGTGTTGAACAGAAAATTAACAACGCAAAACCGCACCAGAGGCAGTTTCGTCATTTGTCGCTGCGGTGTCGAAATGGGTAGAAATTTTGCAGGCTGATTGGAAACGGCCCCAGAAATTGGACTCGGGGCACAGACCATGGATCAAGGGATTTTAGCCAAATTCTTTCGTTTAGGCCTCCGAATAATTAATTTCCATATTAATTATGTCAGGTTGAAGATGTGTTGGATAGAAAATTAACAACGTAATACCGTACCAGAGGCAGTTTTGTCATTTGTCGCGACGGTTTCGGAATGGGTCGAAATTTGGCAGGTTGATTGGAAGCGGCCCGAAAAATTGGACTCGGGACACAAACTCGGGATCACGGGATTTTAGCTAAATTCCTTCGTTTAGGCCTCCGAATAATAAATTTTCGTACTAATTATGTCAGGTTGAAGATGTGTTGGACAGAAAATTAACAATGTAAAATCGCACCAAAGGTGGTTTTGTCATTTGTCGCGACGGTGTCGGAATGGGTCGAAATTTGGCAGGTTTATTGGAAACAGGCCGAAAAATTGCACTCGGGGCACAGACCTGGGATCACGAGATTTTGGCCAAATTCCTTCGTTTTGGCCTCCGAATAATTAATTTCCGTATTAATTATGTCTGGTTGATGATATGTTGGACAGAAAATTAACAACGCAAAACCGTACGAGGGGCAATTTCGTCATTTGTCACGACCGTACGGAATGGAACAAAATTTGGAAGGTTGATTGGAAACGGCACCAGAAATTTGGGGCGGCGCACAGATCTGGGATCACGGGATTTTAGTCGAATTTCTATGTTTAGGCCTCCGAATAATTAATTTCATCATTAATTATGTTAGGTTGAAGAAGTATTGGACAGAAAATTGACAAAGAAAAACCGCACCTTGGGCAATTTCGTCATTTGTCGCGACGGAGTCGGAATGGGCCCAAATTTGGCATGTTGATTTGAAACGGCCCCAAAAATTAAAGTTGGGGCACAGACCCGGGATCACGGGATTTTAGCCAAATTCCTTCGTTTAGGCCTCCGAATAATTAATTTCCCTATTAATTATGTGAGGCTGAAGATGTGTTGGACAGAAAATTAACAACGTAAAACCACACCAGAGGCAGTTTGGTCATTTGTCGCGACGGTGTCGAAATGGGCCCAAATTTGGCAGGTCGATTGGAAACGGTACCAGAAATTGGACTCGGGGCACAGACCTTGGATCACGGGATTTTAGTTAAATTCCTTCATTTAGGCCTCCGAATAATTAATTTCCTTATTAATTATGTTAGGTTGTAGATGTGTTGGACAGAAAATTAACAAAGAAAAGCCGCACGAGGGGCAATTTCGTCATTTGTCGCGACGGTGTCGAAATGGGCTGAAATTTGGCAGGTTGATTGGAAACGGCCCGAGAAATTGGAGCTGGGGCACAAGCCCAGGATCAAATGATTTTAGCCAAATTCCTTAGTTTAGGCCTCCGAATAATTAATTTTCGTATTATTTACGCCAGGTTGAAGAAGTGTTGGACAGAAAATTAACAACGAAAAACCGCACTAGGGGCAATTTCGTTATTTGTCGCGATGGTGTCGAAATGTGTCGAAATTTGGCAAGTTGATTGGAAACGGCCGTAGAAATTGGACTCGGAACGAAGACTCGAGATCATGGGATTTTAGCCAAAGTCCTTCGTTTAGGCCTCCGAATAATTAATTTTCGTATTAGTTATGTCAGGTTGAAAATTTGTTGGACAGAAAATTAACAACGCAAAACCACACTAGGGGCAATTTTGTCATTTGTCGCGACGGTGTCAGAATGGGCCGAAATTTGGCAGGTTGATTGGAAAAGGCCCCAGAAATTGGAGTCGGGCACAGACCCAGGATCAAGGGATTTTGGCCAAATTCCTTCGTTTAGGCCTCCGAATAATTAATTTCCGTATTAATTATGTCAGGTTCAAGATGTGTTGGTCAGAAAATTAACAACGTAAAACCCCACCCGGGGCAATTTTGTTATTTGTCGAGACAGTGTCGAAATGGGCTCAAATTTGGCAGGTTGGTTGGAAATGGACCCAGAAATTGGAGTCGGGGCACAGACCCTGGATCACGGGATTTTAGCCAAATTCCGTCATTTAGGCCTCCGAATAATTAATTTCCCTATTAATTATGTGAGGTTGAAGATGTGTTGGACAGAAAATTAACAACGTAAAACCGCACCAGGGGCAATTTCGTCATTTGTCGTGACGGTGCCGGAATGGGCCAAAATTTGTCAGGTTGATTGGTAACGGCCCCAGAAATTGGACTCGGGGGGCAGACCCGGGATCGTGGAATTTTACCCCAATCCATCGTTTAGGCCTTCAAATAATTAATTTCCGTATTAATTATGTCAAGTTGAAGATGTGTTCGACAGAAAATTAACAAAGAAAAGCCACACCAGGGACAATTTCGTCATTTGTCGCGACGGTGTCGGAATGGGCCTAAATTTGGCAGGTTGATTCGAAACGGCCCCCGAAATTGGAGTCGGGGCACAAACCCGGGATCAAGGGATTTTAGCCAAATTCCTTCATTTAGGCCTCCGAATAATTAATTTTCTTATTAATTATGTTAGGTTGAAGATGTGTTTAACAGAAAATTATCAAAGAAAAGCCGCACCAGGGGCAATTTTGTCATTTGTCACGACGGTATCAGAATGGGCCGAAATTTGTCAGGTTGATTGGAAACGGCCTGAGAAATCGGAATCGGGGCACAGACTCGGGATCACGGGATTTGAGCCAAATTCCTTAGTTTATGCCTTCGAATAATTAATTTTCGTATTAATTATGCCAGGTTGAAGAAGTGTTGGAAAGAAAATTAACAAAGAAATATCGCGAATGGGTCGAAATTTGGCAAGTTGATTGGAAACGGCCATAGAAATTGGACTCGAAGCGAAGACCTGGGATCACGGGATTTTAGCCAAATTCCTTCATTTAGCCCTCCAAATAATTAATTTTCGTATTAATTATGTTAGGTTGAAGGTGTATTGGACAGAAAATTAACAACACAAAACCACACCAGGGCCAATTTTTTCATTTGTCGCGACGGTATCGGAATGGGCCGAAATTTGGCAAGTTGATTAGAAACGGCCCCAGAAATTGGAGTCGGAGCTTAGACACGGGATCAAGAAATTTTAGCTAAATTCTTTCTTTTAGGCCTCCGAATAATTAATTTCCGTATTAATTATGTCAGGTTGATGATGTGTCGGACAGAAAATGAACAACACAAAACCGCACCAGGGGCAATTTTGTTATTTGTCGCGACGGTGTCGGAATGGGCCCAAATTTGCCAGGTTGATTGGAAACGACCCTAGAAATTGGAGTCGAGGCACAGACCCGGGATCATAGGATTTTAGCCAAATTCCTGCGTTTAAGCCTCCGAATAATTAATTTCTGTATTAATTATGTCACGCAGAAGATGTGCTGGACAGAAAATTAACAACGCAAATCCGCAACAGGGGCAATTTTCTCATTTGTCGCAACCGTGTCGGAATGGGCCGAAATTTGGCAGGTTGATTGGAAACGGCCTGAGAAATTGGACTAGGGGCACAGGCCCAGGTTCAAGGGATTTTAGCCCAATTCTTTCGTTCAGGTCTCCGAATAATTAACTTCTGTATTAATTATGTCAGATTCAAGATGTGTTGGACAGAAAATTAAGAACGAAAAACTGCACCAGGGCCAATTTTGTCATTTGTCGCGACGGTGTCGGAATGGGCCCAAATTTGGCAGGTTAAATGGAAACGGCCCCAGAAATTGGTGTCGGGGCACAAACTCGGGGACATGGGATTTTAGCCAATTTCCTTCGTTTAGGCCTCCGAATAATTAATTTTCGTATTAATTATGTCAAGTTGAAGATGTGTCGAACAGAAAATTAATTACGCAAAATCGGACCAGGGGCAATTTTGTCATTTGTCGTGACGGTATCAGAATGAGCCAAAATTTGGCAGGTTGATTGGAAACGGCCCGAGAAATCGGTCACGAGGCACAAACCCGGGATCATGGGATTTTAGCCAAATTCCTTCGTTTAGGCCTCCGAATAATTAATTTCCGTATTAATTATGTCAGGTTCAAGATGTATCAGACAGAAAATTAACGACGCAAAATCGCACCAGGGCCAATTTTGTCATTTGTCGCGATGGTGTCGAAATGGGCCCAAGTTTGACAGGTTGATTGGAAATGGATCGAGAAATTGGAGTCGGGGCACAGACTAGGATCACTGAATTTTAGCCAAATTCCTTCGTTAGGACTCCGAATATTTAATTTCCGTATTAATTATGTCAAGTTGAAGATGTGTTGGACAAAAAATTAACAACGCAAAATAGCACCAGGGGCAATTTGGTCATTTGTCGCGACCGTGTCAGAATGGGCCGAAATTTGACAGGTTGATTGGAACCAGCCCAAGAAATTGGAATCGGGGCACAGACCCGAGATCGTGGGATTTTAGCCAAATTCCTTCGTTTAGGCCTCCGAATAATTAATTTCCGTATTAATTATGTCAGGTTGAAGATGTGTTGAAAAGAAAATTAACAACGCAAAACCGCACCAGGGGCTGTTTCGTCATTTGTCGCTACGGTGTCGAAATGGGCAGAAATTTGGCATGTTGATTGGAAACGGCCCCAGAAATTGGACTCGGGGCACAGACCATGGATCAAGGGATTTTTGCCAAATTCCTTTGTTTAGGCCTCCGAATAATTAATTTCTGTATTAATTATGTCAGGTTGAAGATGTATTGGATAGAAAATTAACAACGTAAAACCGTACCAGAGGCAATTTCGTCATTTGTCGCGACGGTGTCGGAATGGGCCAAAATTTGGCATGTTGATTGGAAACGGCCCCAGAAATTGAAGTCGGGGCACAGACTCGGGATCACGGGATTTTAGCCAAATTCCTTCGTTTAGGCCTCCGAATAATTAATTTTCGTATTAAATATGTCAGGTTGAAGATGTGTTGGACAGAAAATTAAGAACTTAAAATCGCACCAGAGGCAGTTTTATCATTTGTCGCGACGGTGTCGGAATGCGCCCAAATTTGGTAGGTTGATTGGAAACGGCACTAGAAATTGGACTCGGGGCACAAACCCTAGATCACGAGATTTTAGCTAAATTCCTTCGTTAGGCCTCCGAATAATTAATTTCCTTATTAATTATGTTAGGTTGAAGATGTGTTGGACAGAAAATTAACAAAGAAAATCCACACCAGGGGCAATTTCGTCATTTGTCGCGACGGTGTCGAAATGGGCCGAAATTTGGTAGGTTGATTGGAACGCCCCGAGAAATTGGAGTTGGGGCACAGGCCCGGGATCACGGGATTTTAGCCAAATTCCTTAGTTTATGCCTCCGAATAATTAATTTTCGTATTAATTATGTCAAGTTGAAGATGTGTTCGACAGAAAATTAACAAAGAAAAGCCGCACCGGGGGCAATTTCGTCGTTTGTCGCGATGATGTCGGAATGGACCTAAATTTGGCAGGTTGATTCGAAACGGCACTAGAAATTGGAGTCGGGGCACAGACCCGGGATCAAGGAATTTTAGCCAAATTCCTTCGTTTAGGCCTCCGAATAATTAATTTCCTTATTAATTATGTTAGGTTGAAGATGTGTTTAAAAGAAAATTAACAACGCAAAACCACACCAGGGCCAATTTTGTCATTTGTCGCGACGGTATCGGAATGGGCCAAAATTTAGCAGGTTGATTGGAAACGAACCCAGAAATTGGAGTCGGAGCTTAGACTCGGGATCAAGAAATTTTTGCCAAATTTCTTCTTTTAGGCCTCTGAATAATTAATTTCCGTATTAATTATGTCAAGTTCAAGATGTGCTGGACAGAAAATGAACAACGCAGAACCGCACCAGGGGCAATTTTGTTATTTGTCGTGACAGTGTTGGGATGGGCCCAAATTTGCCAGGTTGATTGGAAACGAGCCCAGAAATTGGAGTCGAGGCACAGACCCGGGATCACAGGATTTTGGCCAAGTTCCTTCATTTAGGCCTCCGAATAATTAATTTCGGTATTAATTATGTCAGGTTGAAGATGTGCTGGAAAGAAAATTAACAACTCAAAAACGCAACAGGGGCAATTTTGTCATTTGTCGCGATCGTATCGGAATGGGCCGAAATTTGGCAGGTTGATTGGAAACGACCCCAAAAATTTGAGTCGGGGCACAGACCCAGGATCTTGGGATTTTAGCCAAATTCCTTCGTTTAGGCCTCCAAATAATTAATTTCCGTATTAATTATGTCAAGTTGAAGATGTGTTCGACAGAAAATTAACAAAGAAAAGCCGCACCGGGGGCAATTTCGTCGTTTGTCGCGACGGTGTCGGAATGGGCCTAAATTTGGCAGGTTGATTCGAAACGGCCCTAGAAATTGGAGTCGGGGCACAGACCCGGGATCAAGGAATTTTAGCCAAAGTCCTTCGTTTAGGCCTCCGAATAATTAATTTTCGTATTAGTTATGTCAAGTTGAAGATGTGTTAGACAGAAAATTAACAACGCAAAACCACACCAGGAGCAATTTTGTCATTTG
Organism: Olea europaea var. sylvestris; assembly: GCF_002742605.1. Classification (NCBI taxonomy): domain Eukaryota; kingdom Viridiplantae; phylum Streptophyta; class Magnoliopsida; order Lamiales; family Oleaceae; genus Olea; species Olea europaea. The sequence goes on from NW_019266201.1 coordinate 530,803, forward strand.
TCGCGGCGGTGTCGGAATAGGCCAAAATTTGGCAGGTTGATTGGAAAAGGCCCCAAAACTTGGAGTCGAGCACAGACCCAGAATCAAGGGATTTTGGCCAAATTCCTTCGTTTAGGCCTCCGAATAATTAATTTCCGTATTAATTATGTCAGGTTCGAGATGTGTTGGACAGAAAATTAACAACGTAAAACTCCACCAGGGGCAATTTTGTTATTTGTCACGACAGTGTCGAAATGGGCTCAAATTTGGCAGGCTGATTGGAAACGGCCACAGAAATTGGAGTGGCACAGACTCGAGATCACGGGATTTTAGCCAAATTCCTTCGTTTAGGCCTCCTAATAATTAATTTTCGTATTAATTATGTCAGGTTGAAGATGTGTTGGACAAAAAATTAACAACGTAAAACCGCACTAGGGGCAATTTCGTCATTTGTCGTGACGGTGTCGTAATGGGCCGAAATTTGGCAAGTTGATTGGTAACGGCCCCAGAAATTGGACTCGGGGGACAGACCCGAGATCGTGGGATTTTAGCCCAATTCCATCGTTTAGGCCTCCAAATAATTAATTTCCGTATTAAATATGTCAAGTTGAAGATGTGTTCGACAGAAAATTAACAAAGAAAAGCCGCACCGGGGGCAATTTCGTCGTTTGTCGCGACGGTGTCGGAATGGGCCTAAATTTGGCGGGTTGATTCGAAACGGCCCTAGAAATTGGAGTCGGGGCAGAGACCCGGGATCAAGGAATTTTAGCCAAATTCCTTCGTTTAGGCCTCCGAATAATTAATTTCCTTATTAATTATGTTAGGTTGAAGATGTGTTTAAAAGAAAATTAACAAAGAAAAACCGCACCAGGGGCAATTTTGTCATTTGTCGTGATAGTATCGGAATGGACCGAAATTTGGCAGGTTCATTGGAAACGACCTGAGAAATCGGAATCGGGGCACAGACCCGGGATCACGGGATTTGAGCCAAATTCCTTAGCTTATGCCTTTGAATAATTAATTTTCGTATTAATTATGCCAGGTTGAAGAAGTGTTGGAAAGAAAATTAACAAAGAAAAATCGCGAATGGGTCGAAATTTGGCAAGTTAATTGGAAACGGCCATAGAAATTGGACTCGAAGCGAAGACCCGGGATCACGGGATTTTAGCCAAATTCCTTCGTTTAGGCCTCCGAATAATTAATTTTCGTATTAATTATGTCAGGTTGAAGGTGTGTTGGACAGAAAATTAACAAAGAAAAGCCGCACCGGGGGCAATTTTGTCATTTGTTGTGACGGTGTCAGAATGGGCCTAAATTTGACAGGTTGATTAGAAACGGCCCCAGAAATTGGAGTCGGGGCACAAACCATGGATCAAGGGTTTTTAGCCAAATTCCTTCATTTAGGTCTCCGAATAATTAATTTCCTTATTAATTATGTTAGCTTGAAGATGTGTTTAATAGAAAATTAACAAAGTAAAGCCACATCGGGGGCAATTTTGTCATTTGTCACGACGGCGTCGGAATGGGCCAAAATTCGGTGGGTTGATTGGAAACGGCCCGAGAAATCGGAGTCGGGGCACAGACCTGGGATCACGAGATTTGAGACAAATTCCTTAGTTTATGCCTCCAAATAATTAATTTCCGTATTAATTATGCTAGGTTGAAGATGTGTTGAACAGAAAATGAACAAAGAGATATCACGAATGGGTCGAAATTTGGTAAGTTGATTGGAAACGGCCATAGAATTTGGACATGGAGCGAAGACTCGAGATCACAGGATTTTAGCCAAATTCCTTCATTTTGGCCTCCAAATAATTAATTTTCATATTAATTATGTCAGGTTGAAGGTGTGTTGGACAAAAAATTAACAATGCAAAACCACACCAAGGGCAATTCTGTCATTTGTCGCGACGGTGTCGAATTGGACCGAAATTTGGTAGGTTGAATGGAAACGGCCCCAGAAATTGGAGTCGGAGCTCAGACTCAGGATCAAGAAATTTTAGCCAAATTCCTTCTTTTAGGCCTCCGAATAATTAATTTTCGTATTAATTATGTCAGGTTCAAGATGTGTTGGACAGAAAATTAACAACGCAAAATCGCACCAGGGGCAATTTTGTTATTTGTCGCGACGGTGTCGGAATGGGCCCAAATTTGCCAGGTTGATTGGAAACGGCACCAGAAATTGGAGTCGGGGCACAGACCCGGGATCACAAGATTTTAGCCAAATTCCTTCGTTTAGGCCTCCGAATAATTAATTTTCATATTAATTATGTCAGGTTGAAGATGTGTTGGACAGAAAATTAACAACGCAAAACCGCACCAGGGGCAATTACGTCATTTGTCGCGACAGTGTTGGAATGGGCCGAAATTTGGTAGGTTGATTGGAAACGGTCCGAGAAATTGGACTCGGGAAGTGGACCCGGGATCACGGAATTTTAGCCAAATTCCTTCGTTTAACCCTTCGAACAATTAATTTCCCTATTAATTATGTCAGGTTCAAGAAGTGTTGGACCGAAAATTAGCAAAGAAAAACCGCACCAGGGTCAATTTTTTCATTTGTCGCGACGGTGTCGGAATGGGCCCAAATTTCCCAGGTTGATTGGAAACGGCCCCAGAAATTGGAGTCAGGGCACAGACCCGGGGTCACGGGATTTTAGCCCAATTCCTTCGTTTAGGCCTCCGAATAATTAATTTTCGTATTAATTGTCTCAGGTTGAAGATGTGTTGGATAGAAAAATAACAACATAAACCCGCACGAGAGACTATTTTGTCATTTGTCGCGAAGGTGTCGGAATGGGCCCAAATTTGGCAGGTTTATTGGAAACGACACCAGAAATTGGACTCGGGGCACAAACACTGGATCACGGGATTTTAGCCAAATTCCTTTGTTTCGGCCTCAGAATAATTAATTTCCTTATTAATTATGTCAGGTTGAAGAAGTGTTGGATAGAAAATTAACAAAGAAAAATTGCACCAGGGGCAATTTCGTAATTTGTCGCGATGGTGTCGGAATGTGTCGAAATTTGGGAAGTTGATTGGAAACGGCCATAGAAATTGCACTCGGAGCGAAGACCCAGGATCATGGGATTTTAGCCAAAATCCTTCGTTTAGGCCTCCGAATAATTAATTTTCGTATTAATTGTCTCAGGTTGAAGATTTGTTGGACAGAAAATTAACAACATAAACCCGCACCAGAGACTGTTTTGTCATTTGTCACGAAGGTGTCAGAATGGGCCCAAATTTGGCAGGTTTATTGGAAACGACACCAGAAATTGGACTCGGGGCACAAACACGGGATCACGGGATTTTAGCCAAATTCCTTTGTTTCGGCCTCAGAATAATTAATTTCCTTATTAATTATGTCAGGTTGAAGAAGTGTGGGACAGAAAATTAACAAAGAAAAATTGCACCAGGGGTAATTTCGTAATTTGTCGCGATGGTGTCGGAATGTGTCGAAATTTGGGAAGTTGATTGGAAATGGCCATAGAAATTAGACTCGGAGCGAAGACCCAGGATCATGTTATTTTAGCCAAAATCCTTCGTTTAGGCCTCCGAATAATTAATTTTCGTATTAATTATGTCAGGTTGAAGATGTGTTGGACAGAAAATTAACAACGTAAAATCGCACTAGGGGCAGTTTCGTCATTTGTTGCGACGGTGTCGGAATGGCCCGAAATTTCGCAGGTTGATTGGAAATGGCCCCAGAAATTGGACTTGTGGCATAGACCATGGATCGAGGGATTTTAGCCAAATTCCTTCGTTTAGGCCTCCGAATGATTAATTTCCGTATTAATTATGTCAGGTTGAAGATGTGTTGGACAGAAAATTAACAACGTAAAATCGAACCAGGGACAATTTCGTCATTTGTCCTGACGGTGTCGAAATGGGCCGAAATTTAGCAAGTTGATTGAAAACGGCCCCAAAAATTGGACTCGGGGGATAGACTCCGGATCGCGGGATTTTTGCCAAATTCCTTCGTTTAGGCCTCCGAATAAATAATTTCCCTATTAATTATGTCGGGATGAAGATGTATTCGTTAGAAAATTAACAAAGAAAAGCTGCACCAGGGGCAATTTCGTCATTTGCCGCGACGGTGTTGGAATGGGCCTAAATTTGGCAGGTTGATTGGAAACGACCAGAGAAATTAGACTCGGGATCATGGGATTTTATCCAAATTCCTTCTTTTAGGCCTCCGAATAATCAATTTCCGTATAAATTATGTCAGGTTGATGATGTGTTGGACAGAAAATTAACAACGTAAAACCGCACCAAGGGCAATTTTGTCATTTTTCCCGACGGTGTCGGAATGGGCCGAAATTTGGCAAGCTGATGGGAAATGATCCCAGAAATTGGTGTCGGGGCACAGATCCGGGATCATGGGATTTTAGCCAAATTCCTTCGTTCAGGCCTCCGAATAATTAATTTCTGTATTAATTATGTCAGGTTCAAGATGTGTTGGACAGAAAATTAACAACGCAAAATCGCACCAGGGGCAATTTTGTTATTTGACACGACGGTGTCAGAATGGGGCCAAATTTGCCAGGTTGATTGGAAACGGCCCCAGAAATTGGATTTGGGGCACAGACCCGGGATCGTAGGATTTTAGCCAAATTCCTTCGTTTAGGCCTCCGAATAATTAATTTTCATATTAATTATGTCAGGTTGAAGATGTGTTGGACAGAAAATTAACAACGCAAAACCGCACCAGGGGCAACTACGTCATTTGTCGTGACAGTGTCGGAATGGGCCGAAATTTGGCAGGTTGATTGGAAACGGTCTGAGAAATTGGACTCGGGAAGTAGACCCGGGATCACGAAATTTTAGCCAAATTCCTTCGTTTAAACCTTCGAATATTTAATTTCCCTATTAATTATGTCAGGTTCAAGACGTGTTGGACCGAAAATTACCAAAGAAAAACCGCACCCGGGTCAATTTTTTCATTTGTCGCGACGGTGTCGGAATGGGCCCAAATTTGCCAGGTTGACTGGAAACGGTCCCAGAAATTGGAGTCGGGGCACAGACCCGGGGTCACGGGATTTTAGCCCAATTCCTTTGTTTAGGCCTCTGAATAATTAATTTTCATATTAATTATCTCAGGTTGAAGATGTGTTGGACAGAAAATTAACAACATAAACCCGCACCAGAGACTGTTTTGTCATTTGTCGCGAAGGTGTCGGAATGGGCCCAAATTTGGCACGTTTATTGGAAACGACACCAGAAATTGGACTCGGGGCACAAACATGGGATCACGGGATTTTAGCCAAATTCCATTGTTTCGACCTCAGAATAATTAATATCCTTATTAATTATGTCAGGTTGAAGAAGTGTTGGACACAAAATTAACAAAGAAAAATCGCACCAGGGGTAATTTCGTAATTTGTTGCGATGGTGTCGGAATGTGTCGAAATTTGGCAAGTTGATTGGAAACGGCCATAGAAATTGGACTTGGAGCGAAGACCCAGGATCATGGGATTTTAGCCAAATTCCTTCGTTTAGGCCTCCGAATAATTAATTTTCATATTAATTATGTCAGGTTCAAGATGTGTTGGACAGAAAATTAACAACGCAAAACCACACCAGGGGCAATTTTACCGTTTTTCACGACGATGTCGGAATGGGTAGAAATTTGGCAAGTTGGTTGGAAAAGGCCCCAGAAATTGGAGTTGGGGCACAGACCCGGGATCAAGGGATTTTGGCCAAATTTCGTCGTTTAGGCCTCCGAATAATTAATTTTCGTATTAATTATGTCAGGTTCAAGATGTGTTGGGCAGAAAATTAACAACGTAAAACCCCACCAGGGGCAATTTCGTCATTTGTTGTGACGGTGCCGGAATGGGCCGAAATTTGGCAGGTTGAATGGAAACGGCCCCAGAAATTGGACTCGGGGGATAGACCCGGGATCGCGAGATTTTAGCCAAATTCCATCGTTTAGACCTCCGAATAATTAATTTCCGCATTAATTATGTCGGGTTGAAGATGTGTTCGACAGAAAATTAACAAAGAAAACCCGCACCAGGGGAAATTTCGTAATTTGTCGCAACGGTGTCGGAATGGGCCTAAATTTGGCAGGTTGATTCGAAACGGCCCCAAAAATTGGAGTCAGGTCACAAACCCGGGATTAAGGAATTTTAGCCATATTCCTTCGTTTAGGCCACTGAATAATTAATTTCCGTATTAATTATGTCAGGTTCAAGATGTGTTGGACAGAAAATTAACAACACAAAATCGTACCAGGATCAATTTTGTCATTTGTCGAGACGGTGTCGGAATGGGCCCAATTTGCAAGGTTGATTGGAAAGGGTCCACGAAATTGGAGTCGGGGCACAGACCCGGGATCACGGGATTTTAGCCCAATTCCTTCGTTTAGGCCTCCGAATAATTAATTTCCGTATTAATTACATCAGGTTGAAGATGTGTTGGACAGAAAATTAACAACGTAAAATCGCACTAGGGGCAGTTTCGTCATTTGTCGTGACGGTGTCGGAATGGCCCGAAATTTCGCAGGTTGATTGGAAATGGCCCCAGAAATTGGACTCGTGGCACAGACCTTGGATCGAGGAATTTTAGCCAAATTCCTTCGTTTAGGCCTCCGAATGATTAATTTCCGTATTAATTATGTCAGGTTGTAGATGTGTTGGACAGAAAATTAACAACGCAAAATTGAACCAGGGGAAATTTCGTCATTTGTCGTGACGGTGTCGGAATGGGCCGAAATTTAGCAAGTCGATTGTAAACGGCCCCAAAAATTGGACTCGAGGGGTAGACTCGGGATCGCGGGATTTTATCCAAATTCCTTCGTTTAGGCCTCCGAATAATTAATTTCCTTATTAATTATGTCAGGTTGAAGATGTGTTCGTTAGAAAATTAACAAAGAAAAGTTGCACTAGGGGCAATTTCGTCAATTACCGCGACGGTGTTGGAATGGGCCTAAATTTGGTAGGTTGATTGGTAACGGCTCGAGAAATTGGACTCGGGGCACAGACTCGGGATCACGGGATTTTATCCAAATTCCTTCTTTTAGGCCTCCAAATAATTAATTTCCGTATAAATTATGTCAGGTTGATGATGTGTTGGACATAAAATTAACAACGCAAAACCGCACCAGGGGGAATTTTGTCATTTTTCGCGACAGTGTCGGAATGGGCCGAAATTTGGCAGGTTGATTGGAAACGATCCCAGAAACTGGTGTCAGGGCACAGATCCTGGATCATGGGATTTTAGCCAAATTCCTTTGTTCAGGCCTTCGAATAATTAATTTCTGTATTAATTATGTCAGGTTGAAGAAGTGTTGGACAGAAAATTAACTAAGAAAAATCGCACCGGGGGCAATTTCGTCATTTATCGCGACGGTGTCAGAATGGGCCGAAATTTGGCAGGTTGATTTGAAATGGCTCGAGAAATTAAACCCGGGGCACATTCCCGGGATCCCAGGATTTTAGCCAAATTCTTTCGTTTAGGCCTCCGAATAATTAATTTCCGTATTAACTATGGTGGGTTGAAGATGTGTTGGACAGAAAATTAACAACGCAAAACCACACCAGGGGCAATTACGTCATTTGTCGCGACAGTGTCGGAATGGGCCGAAATTTGGCAGGTTGATTGGAAACGGTCCGAGAAATTGGACTCGGGAAGTAGACCTGGGATCATGAAATTTTAGCCAAATTCCTTCGTTTAAACCTTCAAATAATTAATTTTCTTATTAATTATGTCAGGTTGAAGAAGTGTTGGACAGAAAATTAACAAAGAAAAACCGCACTTGGGGCAATTTCGACATTTGTCGCGACGGTATCGGAATGGGTCGAACTTTGGCAGGTTGATTGGAAACTGCCCGAGAAATTGGACTCGGGGTACAAACCCGGGATCATGGGATTTTAGCAAAATTCCTTCATTTAGGCCTCCAAAAAATTAATTTTCTTATTAATTATGTCAGGTTGAAGATGTGTTGGACAGAAAATTAACAACGCAAAACTGTACCAGGGGCAATTTGGTCATTTGTCGCGACGGTGTCGGAATGGGCCGAAATTTGGCAGGTCGATTGGAAACGGCCCGAGAAATTGGACTCGGGAAGTAGACCCGGGATCACTAAATTTTAGCCAAATTCCTTCGTTTAAACCTTCGAATAATTAATTTCCTTATTAATTATGTCTGGTTGAAGAAGTGTTGGATAGAAAATTAACAAAGAAAAACCACACCTGGGGCACTTTCGACATTTGTCGCGACGGTATCGGAATGGGTCGAACTTTGGCAGGTTGATTGGAAATGGCCCGAGAAATTGGACTCGGGGCATAGCCCCGGAATCTTGGGATTTTAGCCAAATTCCCTCATTTAGGCCTCCGAATAATTAATTTCCTTATTAATTATGTCAGGTTGAAGATGTACTGGACAGAAAATTAACAACGTAAAATTGCACCAGGGGCAATTTCGTCATTTGTCGCGACGGTGTCGGAATGGGCCGAAATTTGGCAGGTCGATTCGAAATGGCCACAAAAATTGGAGTCGGGGCACAGAGTCGAGATCACGAGATTTTAGCAAAACTCCTTCATTTAAGCCTCCAAATAATTAATTTTCGTATTAATTATGTCAGGCTGAAGAAGTGTTGGACCAAAAATTAAAAAAGGAAAATCGCACCAGGGGCAATTTCGTTGTTTGTCGCGACGATGTCGGAATGGGCCGAAATTTGGCAGGTTGATTGGAAACGGCCCCAAAAATTGGAGTCGGAGCTCAGACCTGGGATCAAGAAATTTTAGCCAAATTCCTTCTTTTAGGCCTCCGAATAATTAATTTTCGTATTAATTATGTCAGGTTCAAGATGTGTTGGACAGAAAATTAACAACACAAAACCGCACCAGGGGCAATTTTGTTATTTGTCGCGACGGTGTCGAAATGGGCCCAAATTTGGCAGGTTGATTGGAAACGGCCCCAGAAATCGGAGTCGAGGCACAGACCCGGGATCACTTGATTTTAGCCAAATTCCTTTGTTTAGGCGTTCGAATAATTAATTTCATTATTAATTATGTCAGGTTGAAGATGTGTTGGACAGAAAATTAACAATGCAAAATCGTACCAGGGGCAATTTTGTCATTTGTTGCGACGGTGTCCAAATGGGACAAAATTTGGCCGGTTGATTCGAAACTGCCCCAGAAATTTGAGTCGGGGCACAAACTCGGGATCACGGGATTTTATCCAAATTTCGTTGTTTAGGCCTCCGAATAATTAATTTCTTTATTAATTATGTCAGGCTGAAGAAGCGTTGGATCGAAAATTAAAAAAGAAAAACCGCACCAGGGGCAATTTCGTCATTTGTCGCGACGGTGTCGGAATGTGCCAAAATATGGCAGGTTGAGTCGAAACGGCCCGAGAAATTGGACTCGGGGCACAGACCCGGGATCAAGGAATTTTAGCCAAATTCCTTCGTTTAGGCCTCCGGATAATTAATTTCCGTATTAATTGTGTCAGGTTCAAGATGTGCTAGACAGAAAATTAATAACGTAAAACCGCACCAGGGGCAATTTTGTTGTTTGTCGCGACGATGTCGGAATGGGCTGAAATTTGGCAGGATGATTGGAAACGGCCCCAGAAATTGGAGTCGGAGCTCTGACCCGGGATCAAGAAATTTTAGCCAAATTCCTTCTTTTAGGCCTCCGAATAATTAATTTCCGTATTAATTATGTCTGGTTCAAGATGTGTTGGACAGAAAATTAACAACGTAAAATCACACCAGGGGCAATTTTGTTATTTGCCGCGACGGTGTCGGAATGGCCCCAAATTTGGCAGGTTGATTGAAAACAGCCCCAGAAATTGGCTTCGGGGCACAAACTCGGGATCATAGGATTTTAGCCAAATTCCTTCATTTAGGCCTCCGAATAATTAATTTTCGTATTAATTATGTCAGGTTGAAGATGTGCTGGACAGAAAATTAACAACGTAAAACCGCAACAGGGGCAATTTTGTAATTTGTCGCGACCGTATCGAAATGGGCCGAAATTTGGAAGGTTGATTGGAAACGGCCCCAGAAATTGGAGTCGGGGCACAGACCCGGGATCATGGGATTTTAGCCAAATTCCTTCGTTTAGGCCTCCGAATAATTAATTTCCGTATTAATTATGTCAGGTCGAAGATGTGTTGGACAGAAAATTAACAACGCAAAACCGCACCAGGGGCAATTTTGTCATTTGTCGCGATCGTGTCAGAATGGGCCGAAATTTGTCAGGTTAATTGGAAACGGCCCAAGAAATTGGAATCGAGGCACCGACCCGGGATGACGGGATTTTAGCCAAATTCCTTCGTTTAGGCCTCTGAATAATTAATTTCCATATTATTTATGTCAGGTTGAAGATGCGTTGGACAGAAAATTAACAACGCAAAATCGCACCAGGGGCAGTTTCTTTATTTGTCGCGACGGTGTCGGAATGGGCCGAAATTTGGCAGGTTGATTGGAAATGACCCCAGAAATTGGACTCGTGGCACAGACCATGGATCAAGGGATTTTAGCCAAATTCCTTCGTTTAGGCCTCCGAGTAATTAATTTTCGTATTAATTATGTTAGGTTGAAGATGTGTTGGATAGAAAATTAACAACGTAAAACCGCACTAGAGGCGGTTTTGTCATTTGTCGCGATGATGTCGGAATGGGTCGAAATTTGGCAGGTTGATTGGAAACGGCGCGAAAAATTGGACTCGGGGCACAGACTCGGGATCACGGGATTTTGGTCAAATTCCTTCGTTTACGCCTCCGAATAATTAATTTTCGTGTTAATTATGTCGGGTTGATGATGTGTTGGACAGAAAATTAACAACGCAAAACCGTACAAGGGGCAATTTTGTCATTTGTCGCGACCATATCGGAATGGAACGAAATTTTGCAGGTTGATTGGAAACGGCCCAAGAAATTGGAGTCGGGGCACAGACCTGGGATCACGGAATTTTAGCTGAATTTCTACGTTTAGGCCTCCGAATAATTAATTTCATCATTAATTATGTTAGGTTGAAGAAGTGCTGGAAAGAAAATTGATAAGAAAAACCGCACCTGGGGCAATTTCGTCATTTGTCGTGACGGTGTCGGAATGGGCCTAAATTTGGCAGGTTGATTGGAAACGGCCCGAGAAATTGGACTCGGGCCACAAACACGGGATCACGGGATGTTAGCCAAATTCCTTCGTTTAGGCCTCCGAATAATTAATTTCCGTATTAATTATGTTAGGTTGAAGATGATTCAGACAGAAAATTAACAACGCAAAACTGCACCAGAGGCGGTTTACTCATTTGCCACGACGGTGTCAGAATGGGCCGAAATTTGGCAAGTTGATTAGAAACGGCACCAGAAATTGGACTCCGGGCACAGACCATGGATCAAGGGATTTTAGCCAAATTCTATCGTTTAGGCCTCCAATTAATTAATTTCCGTATTAATTATGTCAGGTTCAAGATGTGTTGGACAGAAAATTAACAACGCATAACCACACCAGGGGTAATTTTGTTATTTGTCGTGACGGTGTCGAAATTGGCCCAAATTTGCCAAGTTGATTGGAAACGGCCCCAGAAATTGGAGTCGGGGCACAGACCCGGGATCACTGGATTTTAGCCAAATTCCTTCATTTAGGCCTTCGAATAATTAATTTCCGTATTAATTATGTCAGGTTGAAGATGTGCTGGACAGAAAATTAACAACGCAAAACTGCAACAGGGGCAATTTTGTCATTTGTCGCGACCGTGTCGAAATGGGTCGAAATTTGGCAGGTTGATTGGAAACGGCCCTAGAAATTGGAGTCGGGGTACAAACCCAGGATCACGGGATATTAGCCAAATTCCTTCGTTTAGGCCTCCGAATAATTAATTTCCGTATTAATTATGTCAGGTTGAAGATGTGTTGGACAGAAAATTAATAACGCAAAATCGCACCAGGGGCAATTTCGCCATTTGTCGTTACGGTGCCGGAATGGGCTGAAATTCGGTAGGTTGGTTGGAAACGATCCCAGAAATTGGACTCGGGGGACAGACTCGGGATCGCGGGATTTTAGCCTAATTCCATCGTTTAGGTCTCTGAATAATTAATTTCCGTATTAATTATGTTAGGTTGAAGATGTGTTCGACAGAAAATTAAAGAAGAAAAGCCGCACCGGGGGTAATTTCGTCATTTGTCGCGACGGTGTTGAAATGGGCCTAAATTTGGCAGGTTGATTCGAAACGGCCCCAGAAATTGGAGTCGGGACACAGACCCGGGATCAAGGGATTTTAGCCAAATTCCTTCATTTAGGCCTCCAAATAATTAATTTCCTTATTAATTGTGTTAGGTCGATGATGTGTTTAAAAGGAAATTAAGAAAGAAAAGCAGCACCAGGGGCAATTTTGTCATTTGTCGCGACGGTATCGGAATGGGTCGAAATTTGGCAGGTTGATTAGAAACGCCCCGAGAAATCGGAGTTGGGGCACAGACCCGGGATCACGGGATTTGAGCCAAATTCCTTAGTTTATGCCTCCGAATTATTAATTTTCATATTAATTATGCCATGTTGAAGAAGTGTCGGACAGAAAATTAACAAAGAAATATTGCGAATAGGTCGAAATTTGGCAAGTTGACTAGAAACGGCCATAGAAATTGGACTCGGGGCACGGACTCGGGATCACGGGATCTTAGCCAAATTCATTTGTTTCGGCCTCAGAATAATTAAATTCCTTATTAATTATGTCTGGTTGAAGAAGTGTTGGACAGAAAATTAACAAAGAAAAATCACTCCAGGGGCAATTTCGTAATTTGTCGCGATGGTGTCGGAATGTGTCGAAATTTGGCAAGTTGATTGGAAACGGCCATATAAATTGGACTCGGAGCGAAGACCCGAGATCACGGGATTTTAGCCAAATTTCTTCGTTTAGGCCTCCGAATAATTAATTTTCGTATTAATTATGTCAGGTTCAAGATGTGTTGGACAGAAAATTAACAACGCAAAACCACACCAGGGGCAATTTGGTTAATTGTCACGACGGTGTCGAAATGGGCCGAAATTTGGCAGGTTGATTGGAAAAGGGCCCAGAAATTGGAGTCGAGGCACAGACCCAGAATCACAGGATTTTAGCTAAATTCCTTCGTTTAGGCCTCCGAATAATTAATTTTTGTATTAATTATGTCAGGTTGAAGATGTGCTGGACAGAAAATTAACAACGTAAAACCCCAGCGACGGTGTCGAAATGGGCCCAAATTAGGCAGGTTGATTGGAAATGGCCCCAAAAATTGGAGTCGGGGCACAGACCAGGGATCATGGGATTTTTGCGAAATTCCTTCGTTTAGGCCTTCGAATAATTATTTTTCGTATTAAATATGTCAGGTTGAAGATGTGTTGGACAGAAAATTAACAACGCAAAATTGTACCAGGGGCAATTTCGTCATTTGTCGTGACGGCGCCGGAATGGGCCGAAATTGGGCAGGTTTTTTGGAAACAAAAATTGCCCTAGGGGCAATTTCGTCATTTGTCGGGACGGTGTCGAAAAGGGTAGAAATTTGGCAGGTTGATTGGAAACAAAAAACGCGCTAAGGGCAATTTCGTCATTTGTCGCGACGATGTCGGAATGGGCTGTAATTTGGCAGGTTGATTGGAAACAAAAACCATGCCGGGGCAATTTTGTCATTTGTCGCGACAGTGTCAGAATAGGCGGAAATTTGGCAGGTTGAATAGAAACAAAAATCGCGCCAGGGGCAATTTCGTCATTTGTCACGACAGTGTCGGAATGGGCTTAAATTTGATAGGTTGATTGGAAACAAAAACTGCGCCAGGGGTACTTTCGTCATTTGACGCGATGGTGTCGGAATGGGTTAAAATTTGCAGGTTGATTGGAAATAAAATCTGCGCCCGGGGCAATTTTGTCATTTGTCGCGACGGTGTCGGAATGGGTTGAAATTTGGCGGGTTGATTGGAAACAAAAACCGCTTCAGTGGTAATTTTGTCATTTGTAGCGACGGTGTCGGAATGAGCAGAAATTTGGCAAGTTGATTTGAAACAAACCGCGCCAAAGGCAATTTCGTCATTTGTCGCGACGGTGTCGGAATGGGCCAAAATTTGGCAGGTTGATTGGAAAAGGCCCCATAAATTAGAGTCGGGGCACAGACCCGGGATCAAGGGATTTTGGCCAAATTTCGTCATTTAGGCCTCCGAATAATTAATTTTCGTATTAATTATGTCAGGTTCAAGATGTGTTGGGCAGAAAATTAACAAAGTAAAACCCCACCAGGGGTAATTTTGTTATTTGTAGCGACGGTGTCAAAATGGGCCCAAATTTGGCAGGTTGATTGGAAATGGCCCCAGAAATTGGAGTCGGGGCACAGACCCTGGATCACGGGATTTTAGTCAAATTCCTACGCTTAGGCCTCCGAATAATTAATTTCCTTATTAATTATGTTAGGTTGAGGATGTGTTGGACAGAAAATTAACAAAGAAAAGTCGCACCAGGGGCAATTTTGTCATTTATCGCGACGGTGTCGAAATGGGCCGAAATTTGGCAGGTTGATTGGAAACGGCCTGAGAAATTGGAGTTGGGGCACAGACTCGGGATCACGGGATTTTAGCCAAATTCCTTGTTTATGCCTCCGAATAATTAATTTTCGTATTATTTACGCCAGGTTGAAGAAGTGTTGGACAGAAAATTAACAAAGAAAAACTGTACCAAGGACAATTTCGTTATTTGTCGCGATGGTGTCGGAATGTGTCGAAATTTGGCAAGTTGATTGGAAACGGTCGTAGAAATTGGACTCGAAGCGAAGACCCGAGATCACGGGATTTTAGCCAAAGTCCTTCGTTTAGGCCTCCGAATAATTAATTTTCGTATTAATTATGTCAGGTTGAAGATGTGTTGGAAAGAAAATTAACAATGCAAAATCATACCAGGGCCAATTTTGTCATTTGTCGCGACGGTGTTGGAATGGGCCGAAATTTGGTAGGTTGATTGGAAAAGGCCCCAGAAATTGGAGTCGGGGCACAGACCCGAGATCAAGGGATTTTGGCCAAATTCCTTCGTTTAGGCCTCCGAATAATTAATTTTCGTAGTAATTATGTCAGGTTCAAGATGTGTTGGACAGAAAAGTAACAACGTGAAACCCCACCAGGGGTAATTTTGTTATTTGTCGTGACAGTGTCGAAATGGGCCCAAATTTGGCAAGCTGATTGGAAACGGCCCCAGAAATTGGAGTCGGGGCACAGACCCGGGATCACGGCATTTTAGCCAAATTCCTTCGTTTAGGCCTCCGAATAATTAATTTTCATATTAATTATGTCAGGTTGATGATGTGTTGGACAGAAAATTAACAACGCAAAACTACACCAGGGGCAATTTTGTCATTTGTCGCGACCGTATCGGAATGGAACGAAATTCGGCAGGTTGATTGGAAACGGCCCCAGAAGTTGGAGTCGGGGCACAGACCTGGGATCACGGGATTTTAGCAAAATTTCTATGTTTATGCCTCCGAATAATTAATTTGATCATTAATTATGTTAGGTTGAAGAAGTGTTGGAAAGAAAATTGATAAAGAAAAACCGCACCTGGGGCAATTTCGTCATTTGTCGCGACGGTGTCGGAATGGGCCTAAATTTTGCAGGTTGATTGGAAACGGCCCGAGAAATTGGACTCGGGGCACAAACCCGGGATCACGGGATTTTAGCCAAATTCCTTCGTTCAGGCCTCCGAATAATTAATTTCCGTATTAATTATGTTAGGTTCAAGATGTTTCGGACAGAAAATTAACAACGCAAAACCGTACCAAAGGCGGTTTACTCATTTGTCGCGACGGCGTCAGAATGGGCCGAAATTTGGCAGGTTGATTGGAAACGGCACTAGAAATTGGACTGGGGCACAGACCATGGATCAAGGGATTTTAGCCAAATTCCACCATTTAGGCCTCCGAATAATTAATTTCCGTATTAATTATGTTAGGTTCAAGATGTGTTGGACCGAAAATTAACAACGCAAAACCGCACCAGGGGCAATTTTGTTATTTGTAGCGATGGCGTCGGAATGGGCCCAAATTTGCCAGGTTGATTGGAAACGGCCCCAGAAATTGGAGTCGAGGCATAGACCCGGGATCACTGGATTTTACCCAAATTCCTTGGTTTAGGCCTCCGAAAAATTAATTTTCGTATTAATTATGTCAGGTTGAAGATGTGCTGGACCGAAAATTAACAATGCAAAACCGTAACAGGGGCAATTTTGTCATTTGTCGCGACCGTGTCGGAATGGGCCGAAATTTGGCAGGTTGATTGGAAACGGCCCCAGAAATTGGAGTCGGGGCACAGACCCGGGATCACGAGATTTGAGCCAAATTTCTTAGTTTATGCCTCCGAGTAATTAATTTTCGTATTAATTATGCCAGGTTGAAGAAGTGTTGGACAGAAAATTAACAAAGAAATATCGCGAATGGGTCGAAATTTGGCAAGTTGATTAGAAACGGCCATAGAAATTGGACTCGGGGCACAGACACGGGATCACGGGATTTTACCCAAATTCCTTTGTTTCGGCCTCAGAATAATTAATTTCCTTATTAATTATGTCAGGTTGAAGAAGTGTTGGACAGAAAATTAACAAAGAAAAATCGCTCCAGAGGCAATTTCGTAATTTGTCGCGATGGTGTCGGAATGTGTCGAAATTTGGCAAGTTGATTGGAAACGGCCATAGAAATTGGACTCGGAGCGAAGATCGAGGATCATGGGATTTTAGCCAAATTACTTCGTTTAGGCCTTCGAATAATTAATTTTCGTAATAATTATGTCAGGTTCAAGATGTGTTGGACAGAAAATTAACAACGCAAAACCACAGCAGGGACAATTTTGTTACTTGTCGCGACGGTGTCGAAATGGGCCGAAATTTGGCCGGTTGATTGGAAACAGCCCGTGAAATTGGACTCGAGTCACAAACCCAGGATCACGGGATTTTAGCCAAATTCCTTCGTTTAGGCCTCCGAATAATTAATTTTCGTATTAATTATGTCAGGTTGAAGATGTGCTGGACAGAAAATTAACAACGTAAAACCCCACCAGGGGCAATTTTGTTATTTGTAGCGACGGTGTCGAAATGGGCCCAAATTTGGCAGGTTGATTGGAAATGGCCCCAGAAAATTGGAGTCGGGGCACAGACCCGGGATCATGGGATTTTTTCCGAATTTCTTCATTTAGGCCTCCGAATAATTAATTTTTGTATTAATTATGTCAGGTTGAAGATGTGTTGGCCAGAAAATTAACAACGCAAAACCACACCAGGGGCAATTTCATCATTTGTCGTGACGGTGCCGGAATGGGCCGAAATTGGACAGGTTTATTGGAAACAAAAACTGCCCTAGGGACAATTTCGTCATTTGTCGGGACGGTGTCGAAAAGGGCAGAAATTTGGCAGGTTGATTGGAAATGGTCCCAGAAATTGGAGTCGGGGCACAGACCTAGGATCACAGGATTTTAGTCAAATTCCTACGTTTAGGCCTCCGAATAATTAATTTCCTTATTAATTATGTCAGGTTGAAGATGTGTTGGACAGAAAATTAACAAAGAAAAGCCACACCAGGGGCAATTTTGTCATTTATCGCGACGGTGTCGAAATGGACCGAAATTTGGCAGGTTGATTGGAAACGGCCCGAGAAATTGGAGTTGGGGCACAGACCCGGGATCACGGGATTTTAGCCAAATTCCTTGTTTATGCCTCCGAATAATTAATTTTCGTACTATTTATGCCAGGTTGAAGAAGTGTTGGACAGAAAATTAACAAAGAAAAACTGTACCAGGGACAATTTCGTTATTTTTCACGATGGTGTCGGAATGTGTCGAAATTTGGCAAGTTGATTGGAATCGGCCGTAAAAATTGGACTCGGAGCGAAGACTCGAGATCACGGGATTTTAGACAAAGTCCATCGTTTAGGCCTCTAAATAATTAATATTCGTATTAATTAAGTCAGGTTGAAGATGTGTTGGACAGAAAATTAACAACGCAAAACCACACCAGGGCCAATTTTGTCATTTGTCGCGAAAGTGTCGGACTGGGCCGAAATTTGGCAGGTTGATTGGAAAAGGCCCCAGAAATTGGAGTCGGGGCACAGACCCGAGATCAAGGGATTTTGGCCAAATTCCTTCGTTTAGGCCTCCGAATAGTTAATTTTCGTAGTAATTATGTTAGGTTCAAGATGTGTTGGGCAGAAAATTAACAGCGTAAAACCCCACCAGGGGCAATTTTGTTATTTGCAGCGACGGTGTCGAAATAGGCCCAAATTTGGCAGGTTGATTGGAAACGGCCCCAGAAATTGGAGTCGGGGCACAGACCCGGGATCATGGGATTTTAGCCAAATTCCTTCGTTTAGGCCTCCGAATAATTAATTTTCGTATTAATTATGTCAGGTTGAAGATGTGTTGGACAGAAAATTAACAACGCAAAACTGCACCAGGGGCAATTTCGTCATTTGTCGTGACGGTGCCAGAATGGGCCGAATTTTGGCAGGTTGAATGGAAACGGCCCCAGAAATTGGACTCGGGGGACAGACCCGGGATCATGGGATTTTAGCCAAATTCCATCGTTTAGACCTTCGAATAATTAATTTCCGTATTAATTATGTAGGTTGAAGATGTGTTCGACAGAAAATTAACTAAGAAAAGTCGCACCAGGGGAAATTTCGTAATTTGTTGCAACGGTGTCGAAATGGGCCTAAATTTGGCATATTGATTCGAAACGGCCCCAGAAATTGGAGTCAGGGCACAGACACGGGATCAAGGGACTTTAACCAAATTCCTTCGTTTAGGCCTCCGAATAAATAATTTCCGTAGTAATTATGCCAGGTTCAAGATGTGTTGGACAGAAAATTAACAACGCAAAATCGCACCAGGGTCAATTTTGTCATTTGTCGCGACGATGTCGGAATGGGCCCAGTCTTCCAGGTTGATTGGAAACGGCCCAAGAAATTGGAGTCGGGGCACAGACCCGGGATCACGGGATTTTAGCCCAATTCCTTCGTTTAGGCCTCCGAATAATTAATTTTCGTATTAATTATATCAGGTTGAAGATGTGTTGGACAGATAATTAACAACGTAAAATCGCACTAGAGGCAGTTTTGTCATTCGTTGCGACGGTGTCGGAATGGGCACAAATTTGCCAGGTTGATTGGAAATGGCCCCAGAAATTGGACTCGGGGAACAGACCCGGGATCACGGGATTTTAGTCAAATTCCTTCGATTAGGCCTCCGAATAATTAATTTCCTTATTAATTATGTTAGGCTGAAGATGTGTTGGACAGAAAATTAACAAATAAAAGCCGCAACGGGGGCAATTTTGTCATTTGTCACGACGGTGTCGAAATGGGCAGAAATTTGGCAGGTTGATTGGAAACGGCCGAGAAATTGGACTCGGGGCACAGACCCTGGATCACGGGATTTTAGCCAAATTCTTCCGTTTAGGCCTCCGAATAATTAATTTTCGTATTAATTATGTCAGGTTGAAGATGTGTTGGACAGAAAATTAACCGCTCCAGGGGCAATTTCGTCATTTGTCGTGACGGTGTCGGAATGGGCCAAAATTCGGCAGGTTGATTAGAAACGGCCCCAGAAATTGGACTCGGGGGATAGTCCCGAGATCGTGGGATTTTAGCCAAATTTCGTCGTTTAGGCCTCCGAATAATTAATTTTTGTATTAATTATGTCAGGTTGAAGATGTATTCGACAGAAAATTTACAAAGAAAAGCCGCACCAGGGGCAATTTCGTCATTTGTCGCGACTGTGTCGGAATGGGCCTAAATTTGGCAGGTTGATTCGAAATGGACCCAGAAATTGGAGTCGGGGCACAGACCCGGGATCAAGGGATTTTAGCCAAATTCCTTCGTTTAGGCCTCCGAATAATTAATTTTCGTATTAATTATGTCAGGTTCAAGATGTGTTGGACAGAAAATTAACAACGCAAAATCGTACCAGGGACAATTTTGTCATATGTCGCGACGGTGTTGGAATGGGCCCAAATTTGGCAAGTTGATTGGAAACAGCCCCAGAAATTGGAATCGGGGCATAGACTCGGGATCACGGGATTTTAGCCCAATTCCTTCGTTTAAGCCTCCGAATAATTAATTTTCGTATTAATTATATCAGGTTGAAGATGTGTTCGACAGAAAATTAACAACGTAAAATCGCACTAGAGGCAGTTTTGTCATTTGTCGCGACGGTGTCGGAATGGGCCCAAATTTGGCAGGATGATTGGAAACGGTACCAGAAATTGGACTCGGGGCACAGACCCGGGATCACGGGATTTTAGCCAAATTCCATCGTTTTGGCCTTCGAATAATTAATTTCCTTATTAATTATGTTAGGTTGAAGATATGTTGGACAGAAATTTAGCAAAGAAAAGCCGCACGAGGGGCAATTTTGTCATTTGTCGTGACGGTGTCGGAATGGGCAAAATTTGGCAGGTTGATTGGCCCGAGAAATTGGAGTCGGGGTACAAACCCCGGATCACGGGATTTTAGCCAAATTCCTTCCTTTACGCCTCCGAATAATTAATTTCCGTATTAATTATGTCAGCTTGAAGATGTGTTGGACAGAAAATTAACAACGCAAAATCGAACTAGGGGCAATTTCGTCATTTGTCGTGACGGTGTCGGAATGGGCCAAAATTTAGCAAGTTGATTGGAAACGGCCCCAGAAATTGAACTCGGGGGACAGACCTGGGATAGAGGGATTTTAGCATAATTCCTTCGTTCAGGCCTCTGAATAATTAATTTCCGTATCAATTATGTCAGGTTGAAGATGTGTTTGACAGAAAATTAACAAAGAAAAGCCGCACCAGGGGCAATTTCGTCATTTGCCGCGACGGTGTTGGAATGGGCCTAAATTTGGCAGGTTGATTCGAAATGGCCCCAGAAATTGGAGTCGGGGCACAGACCCGGGATCAAGGGATTTTAGCTAAATTCCTACGTTTAGGCCTCCGAATAATTAATTTCTGTATTAATTATGTCAGGTTAAAGATGTGTTGGACAGAAAATTAACAACGCAAAATCGCACCAGGGTCAATTTTGTCATTTGTCGCGACGGTGTCGGAATGGGCCGAAATTTGACAGGTTGATTGGAAACGGCCCCGGAACTTGGAGTCAGGGCATAGACCTGTGATCACGGGATTCTACCCAAATTCCTTTGTTTAGGCCTACGAATAATTAATTTTCGTATTAATTATTTCAGGTTGAAGATGTGTTGGACAGAAAATTAACAACGTAAAACCGCACCAGAGGCAGTTTTGTCGTTTGTCGCGACAGTGTCGGAATGGGCCGAAATTTGGCAGGTTGATTGGAAACGGCACCAGAAACTGGACTCGGGGCATAGACCCGGGATCACGGGATTTTAGCCAAATTCCTTCTTTTAGACCTCCGAATAATTAATATCCTTAATAATTATGTCAGGTTAAAGATGTGTTGGACAGAAAATTAACAAAGAAAAGCCGCACCAGGGGCAATTTCGTCATTTGCCGCGACGGTGTTGGAATGGGCCTAAATTTGGTAGGTTGATTCGAAACGGCCCCAGAAATTGGAGTCGGGACACAAACCCGGGATCAAGGGATTTTAGCCAAATTCCTTCGTTTAGGCCTCCGAATAATTAATTTCCGTATTAATTATGTCAGGTAAAAGATGTGTTGGACAGAAAATTAACAACGCAAAATCGGACCTGGGTCAATTTTGACATTTGTCGCGACGATGTCGGAATGGGCCCAAATTTGCCAGGTTGATTGGAAACGGCCCCAGAAATTGGAGTCGAGGTACAGACCCGGGATCACAAGATTTTAGCCAAATTCCTTCGTTTAGGCCTCCGTATAATTAATTTTCGCATTAATTATGTGAGGTTAAGATGTGTTGGACAGAAAAATAACAACGCAAGACCGCACCAGAGGCTGTTTTATTATTTGTCGCGATAGTGTCGGAATGAGCAGAAATTTGGCAGGTTGATTGGAAACGGCCCCAGAAATTAGACTCGGTGCACAGACCCGGGATCACGGGATTTTAGCCAAATTCCTTCGTTTAGGCCCCCGAATAATTAATTTCCTTAATAATTATGTGAGGTTGAAAATGTGTTGGACTGAAAATTTACAAAGAAAAACCGCACCTGGGGCCATTTCGGCATTTGTCGCGATGGTGTTGGAATGGGTCCAGATTTGGAAGGTCGATTGGAAACAGCCCAACAAATTAGATTTGAGGCAGAGACTCGAGCTCACATGATTTTAGCCGAATTCCTTCGTTTAGGCCTCCGAATAATTAATTTTCGTGTTAATTATGTCAGGTTGAAGATGTGTTGGACAGAAAATTAACAACGTAAAACCGCACCAGAGGCAGTTTTGTAATTTGTCGCGACAGTGCTGGAATGGGCCGAAATTTGGCAGGTTGATTCGAAACGGCCCCAAAAATTGGAGTCGGGGCACAGACCCAGGATCAAGGGATTTTAGCCAAATTCCTTCGTTTAGGCCTCCGAATGATTAATTTTCGTATTAATTATGTCAGGTTAAAGATGTGTTGGACAGAAAATTAACAACGCAAAATCGCACTAGGGTCAATTTTGTCATTTGTCGCGACGATGTCGAAATTGGCCCAAATTTTTTAGGTTGATTTGAAACGGCCCCAGAAATTGGAGTCGGGGCACAGACTCGAGATCACAAGATTTTAGCCAAATTCCTTCGTTTAGGCCTCCGTATAATTAATTTTCGCATTAATTATGTGAGGTTAAGATCTGTTGGACAGAAAATTAACAACGCAAGACCGCACCAAAGGCTGTTTTGTTATTTGTCACGATAGTGTCGGAATGGGCAGAAATTTGGCAGGTTGATTGGAAACGGCCCCAGAAATTGGACTTAGTGCACAGACCCGGGATCACGAGATTTTAGCCAAATTCCTTAGTTTAGGCCTCCGAATAATTAATTTCCTTATTAATTATGTCAGGTTGAAGATGTGTTGGACACAAAATTTACAAAGAAAAGTCGCACCTAGGGCAATTTCGTCATTTGTCGCGACGGTGTCGAAATGGGCCAAAATTTGGCAGGTCGATTGGAAACGACCCGAGAAATTGGAGTCAGGGCACAGACTCGGGATCACGGGATTTTAGCGAAATTCCATCGTTTTTGCCTCCGAATAATTAATTTCCGTATTAATTATGTCAGGTTGAAGAAGTGTTGCACAGAAAATTAACAACGCAAAACCACACTAGGGGCAATTTTGTCATTTGTCGCGACAGTGACGGAATGGGCCGAAATTTGACAGGTTGATTGGAAACGGCCCTAGAAATTGGAGTCGGGGCACAGATCCGTGATCATGGGATTTTAGCCAAATTCCTTCGTTTAGGCCTCCAAATAATTAATTTCCGTATTAATTATGTCAGGTTGAAGATGTGTTGGATAGAAAATTAACAACGCAAAATCGCACCAGGGGCAATTTCGTCATATGTCGTGACAGTGTCGGAATGGGCCGAAATTTGGCAGGTTGATTGGAAACAGTCCCAGAAATCGGACTCCGGGGACAAACCCGGGATCACGGGATTTTTGCAAAATTCCTACATTTTGGCCTCCAAATAATTAATTTCGGTATTAATTATGTCAGGTTGAAGATGTGTTGGAAAGAAAATTAACAAAGAAAAGCCGCACCAGGGGCAATTTCGTCATTTGTTGCGACGGTGTCTGAATGGGCCAAAATTTGGCAGGTTGATTCGAAACGGCCCCAGAAATTGGAGTTAGGGCACAGATTAGGGATCAAGGAATTTTACCCAAATTCCTTCGTTTAGGCCTCCGAATAATTAATTTTCATATTAATTATGTGAGGTTCAAGATGTGTTGGACAGAAAATTAACAAGGCCAAACCGAACTAGGGCCAATTTTGTAATTTGTCGCGAAGGTATCAGAGTGGGCCCAAATTTGGCAGGTTGATTGGAAACGGCCCCGGAAATTGGAGTCGGGGCATAGACCTGGGATCACGGGATTTTAGCCAAATTCCTTCATTTAGGCCTCCAAATAATTAATTTCCGTATTAATTATGTTAGGTTGAAGATGTGTTGGACAGAAAATTAACAACGCAAAATCGCACCAAGGGCAATTTTATCATTTGTCGTGACCGTGTCGGAATTGGCCGAAATTTGGCATGTTGATTGGAAACGGCCCCAAAAATTGGGGTCGGGGCACAGACCCGGGATCATGGGATTTTAGCCTAATTCCTTCGTTTGGGCCTCTGAATAATTAATTTCCTTAAAAATTATGTGAGGTTGAAAAAGTGTTGGACTGAAAACTCACAAAGAAAAACCGCACCTGGGGCAATTTTGTCATTTGTCGCGACGGTGTTTGAATGGGTCCAAATTTGGCATGTTGATTGGAAACGGCCCGAGAAATTAGATTCGAGGCAGAGACTATGGATCATAGGATTTTAGCCAAATTCCTACGTTAGGCCCCCGAATAATTAATTTTCGTATTAATTATGTCAGGTTGAAGATTTGTTGGACAGAATATTATCAACGTAAAATCTCACCAGAGGCAGTTTTGTTATTTGTCGCGACAGTGTCAGAATGGGCTGAAATTTGGCAAGTTGATTGGAAATAGCACCAGAAATCGGACTCAGGGCACAGACCCGGGATCACGGGGTTTTAGGCCAAATTCCTTCTTTTAGACCTCCGAATAATTAATATCCCTAATAATTATGTCAGGTTGAAGATGTGTTGGACAGAAAATTAACAAAGAAAAGCTGCACCAGGGGCAATTTCGTCATTTGTCGCGACGGTGTCGGAATGGGCCGAAATTTGGCAGGTTGATTGAAAACAGCCTGAGAAATTGGTGTCGCGGCGCAGACAAGGGATCACGGGATTTTAGACAAATTCCTTAGTTTATGCCTCTGAATAATTAATTTCCGTATTAATTCTGCCAGGTTGAAGAAGTGTTGGACAGAAAATTCACAAAGAAATGCCTCACCGGGGGCAATTTCGTCATTTGTGGTGATGGTGTTGGAATGGGTCAAAATTTGGCAAGTTGATTGGAAACGGCCACAGAAATTGGACTCGAGGCGAAGACCCGGGATCACGGGATTTTAGCCAAATTCCTTCGTTTAGGCCTCCGAAAAATTAATTTTCGTATTAATTATATCAGATTGAAGATGTGTTGGACAGAAAATTAACAACGCAAAACCACACCAGGGGAAATTTTGTCATTTGTCACGACGGTGTCGGAATGGGCCGAAATTTGGCAGTTTGATTGAAAACGTCCCCAGAAATTGGAGTCGTGCACAGTCCCGGGATCAAGGGATATTAGCCAAATTCCTTCGTTTAGACCTCCGAATAATTAATTTTCGAATTAATTATGTCAAGTTCAAGATGTGTTGGACATAAAATTAAAAACGCAAAATCGCACCAAGGACAATTTTGTTATTTGTCGCAACGGTGTCGGAATGGGCCCAAATTTGGCAGGTAGATTGGAAACGGCCCCAAAAATTGGAGTCGGGGCACATACCCAGGATCACGGGATTTTAGCCAAATTCCTTCGTTCAGGCCTCCGAATAATTAATTTCCGTTTTAATTATGTTAGGTTGAAGATGTGTTGGACAGAAAATTAACAACGCAAAATTGCACCGGGGACAATTTCGTCATTTGTCGTGACTGTGTCGGAATGGGTCGAAATTTGGCAAGTTGATTGGAAACGGCCCCCAGAAATTGGACTCGAGGGGACAGACCCAGGATCACGAGATTTTAGCCAAATTCCTTCGTTTAGGCCTCCGAATAATTCATTTTCTTATTAATTATGTTAGGTTGAAGAATGGTTGACAGAAAAAAACAAAGAAAAGCCACACCAGGGGCAATTTCGTCATTTGTCGCGACGGTGTCGAAATTGGCCTAAATTTGGCGGGTTGATTCGAAACAGCCCCAAAAATTGGAGGCGGGGCACAGACCCGGGATCAAGGGATTTTAGCCAGATTCCTTCGTTTAGGCCTCCAAATAATTAATTTTCGTATTAATTATGTTAGGTTCAAGATGTGTTGGACAGAAAATTAACAACGCAAATTCGCACCAGGGCCAATTTTGTCATTTGTCGCGACGGTGTCGGAATCGGCCCAAATTTTGCCTGTTGATTGGAAACGGCCCCAGAAATTGGAGTCGGGGTTTAGACCCGAGATCACGGGATTTTAGCCAAATTCCTTCGTTTAGGCCTCCGAATAATTAATTTTCGTATTAATTATGTCAGGTTGAAGATGTGATGGACAAAAAATTCTCGACGCAAAACCGCACAAGGGGCAATTTTGTCATTTGTTGCGATCGTGTCGGAATGGGCTTGGCAGGTTGATTGGAAACGGCCCCAGAAATTCGGGTCAGGGCACAGACTCGGGATCACGGGATTTTACCCAAATTCCTTCGTTTAGGCCTACGAATAATTTATTTTCTTATTAATTATGTCAGGTTGAAGAAGTGTTGGACAGAAAATTAATAAAGAAAAACCGCACCTGGGGCAATTTCGTCATTTGTCGCGACGGAGTCGAAATTGGCCCAAATTTGGCAGGTTGATTGGAAACGGCCCCAAAAATTGGAGTCGGGGCACAGACCCGGGATCACGAGATTTCAGCCAAATTCCTTCATTTAGGCCTCCGAATAATTAATTTTCGTATGAATTATGTCAGGTTGAAGATGTGTTGGGTAGAAAATTAACAACGCAAAACCACACCAGGGGAAATTTTGTCATTTGTCACGACGGTGTCGGAATGGGCCGAAATTTGGCAGTTTGATTGAAAACGTCCCCAGAAATTGGAGTCGTGCACAGTCCCGGGATCAAGGGATATTAGCCAAATTCCTTCGTTTAGACCTCCGAATAATTAATTTTCGAATTAATTATGTCAAGTTCAAGATGTGTTGGACATAAAATTAAAAACGCAAAATCGCACCAAGGACAATTTTGTTATTTGTCGCAACGGTGTCGGAATGGGCCCAAATTTGGCAGGTAGATTGGAAACGGCCCCAAAAATTGGAGTCGGGGCACATACCCAGGATCACGGGATTTTAGCCAAATTCCTTCGTTCAGGCCTCCGAATAATTAATTTCCGTTTTAATTATGTTAGGTTGAAGATGTGTTGGACAGAAAATTAACAACGCAAAA
>NW_019266201.1:557908-574445 GCF_002742605.1 Olea europaea var. sylvestris
GACCCGGGATCCCGAGATTTCAGCTAATTTCCTTCGTTTAGGCCATCGAATAAATAAATTTCGTATTAATTATGTCAGGTTGAAGATGTGTTGGACAGAAAATTAACAACGCAAAACAGTACCAAGGGCAATTTTGTCATTTGTCGCGACCGAGTCGGAATGGGCCGAAATTTGGCAGGTTGATTAGAAACGACCCCAGAAATTGGAGTCGGGGCACAGACCTGGGATCACGGGACTTTAGCCAAATTCCTTCGTTTAAGCCTCCGAATAATTAATTTCCTTATTAATTATGTCAGGTTGAAGAAGTGTTGGACATAAAATTAACAAAGAAAAACCGCACCTGGGGCAATTTCGTCATTTGTCGCGACAGTGTCGGAATGGACCCAAATTTGGCAGGTTGATTGGAAACGGCCGGAGAAATTGGACTCGGGGCCCAAACCCGGGATCGCAGGATTTTAGCCAAATTCCTTAGTTTATACCTCCGAATAATTAATTTTCGTATTAATTATGCCAGGTTGAAGAAGTGTTGGGCAGAAAATTAAATAAGAAAAACCGCACAAGGGGCAATTCCGTCATTTGTCGCGATGGTGTCGGAATGGGTCGAAAATTCGTAAGTTGATTGGAAACGGCCATAGAAATTAGACTCGGGGCGAAGATCCGGGATCACGGGATTTTAGCCAAATTCCTTCATTTACGCCTTCGAATAATTAATTTTCGTATTAATTATGTCAGGTTGAAGATGTGTTGGACAGAAAATTAACAACGCAAAACCACACCAGGGGAAATTTCGTCATTTGTCGTGACGGTGTCGGAATGGGCCCAAATTTTGCAGGTGGATTGGAAAGGGCCCTTGAAATTGGAGTCGGGGCACCAACTCGGGATCAAGGGATTTTAGCAAAATTCCTTCGTTTAGGCCTCCGAATAATTAATTTCCGTATTAATTATGTCAGGTTGAAGATGTATTGGACAGAAAATTAACAACGCAAAACCACACCAGGGGCAATTTTTTTTATTTGTTGCGACGGTGTCGGAATGGGCCCAAATTTGGCAGGTTGATTGGAAACTACCCCAGAAATTGGAGTCGGGGCACAGACCCAGGATCATGGGATTTTAGCCAAATTCCTTAGTTTAGGCCTCCGAATAATTAATTTCCTTATTAATTATGTCAGGTTTGAAGAAGTGTTGGACAGAAAATTAACAAAGAAAAATCGTACCTGGGGCAATTTCGTCATTTGTCGCGACGGTGTCGGAATGGGCCCAAATTTGGCTGGTTGATTGGAAACGGCCCGAGAAATTGGACTCGGGGCCCAGACTCGGGATCACGGGACTTTAGCCAAATTCCAATGTTTATGCCTCTGAATAATTAATTTTCGTATTTATTATGCCAGGTTGAAGAAATGTTGGGCAGAAAATTAAATAAGAAACACCGCACAAGAGGCAATTTCGTCATTTGTTGCGATGGTGTCGGAATGGGTCGAAATTTGGTAAGTTGATTGGAAACGGCCATAGAAATTGGACTCGGGGCGAAGATCCGAGATCACGGGATTTTAGCCAAATTCCTTCGTTTAGGTCTCCGAATAATTAATTTTCGTATTAATTATGTCAGGTTGAAGATGTGTTGGACAGAAGATTAACAACGCAAAACCACACCAGGGGAAATTTTGTCATTTGACGTGACGGTGTCGGAATGGGCCCAAATTTTGCAGGTGGATTGGAAAGGGCCCCAGAAATTGGAGTCGGGACACCGACCTGGGATCAAGGGATTTTATCCAAATTCCATCGTTTAGGCCTCCGAATAATTAATTTCCGTATTAATTATGTCAGGTTGAAGATGTATTGGACAGAAAATTAACAACGCAAAATCGCACCAGGAGCAATTTTGTTATTTGTCGCGATGGTGTCGGAATGGGGCCAAATTTGGCAGGTTGATTGGAAACGACCCCAAAAATTGGAGTCGGGGCACAGACCCGGGATCACGGGATTTTAGCCAAATTCCTTTGTTTAGGCCTCCGAATAATTAATTTCCTTATTAATTGTGTCGGGTTGAAGAAGTGTTGGACGGAAAATTAACAAAGAAAAACCGCACCTGGGGCAATTTCGTCATTTGTCGCGACGGTGTCGGAATGGGCCCAAATTTGGCAGGTTGATTGGAAATGGCCCGTGAAATTGAATTCGGGGCCCAGACCCGGGATCACGGGGATTTTAGCCAAATTCCATAGTTTATGCGTCCGAATAATTAATTTTCGTATTAATTATGCCAGGTTGAGTGAGTGTTGGGTAGAAAATTAAATAAGAAAAACCAAACAAGGGGCAATTTCGTCATTTGTCGCGATGGTGTTGGAATGGGTCGAAATTCGGTAAGTTGGTTGGAAACGACCATAGAAATTGGACTCTGGGCGAAGATCCGGGATCACGGGATTTTCTCCAAATTCCTTCGTTTAGGCCTCCGAATAATTAATTTTCGTATTAATTATGTCAGGTTGAAGATGTGTTGGAAAGAAAATTAACAACGCAAAACCACACCTGGGGAAACTTTGTCATTTGTCGTGACGGTGTCGGAATGGTCCCAAATTTTGTAGGTGGATTGGAAAGGGCCCCAGAAATTGGATTCGGGGCACCTACCCGAGATCAAGGGATTTTAGCCAAATTCCTTCGTTTATTCCTCCGAATAATTAATTTTCGTATTAATTATGTCAGGTTGAAGATGTATTGGACAGAAAATTAACAACGCAAAACCGTACTAGGGGCAATTTTGTTATTTGTCGCGACGGTGTCAGAATGGGCCCAAATTTGGTAGGTTGATTGGAAACGACCCCAGAAATTGGAGTCGGGGCACAGACCCGGGATCACGGAATTTTAGCCAAATTCCTTCGTTTAGGCCTCCGAATAATTAATTTCCTTATTAATTATGTCAGGTTGAAGAAGTGTTGGACAAAAAATTAACAAAGAAAAACTGCACCTGGGCAATTTAATAATTTGTCGCGACGGTGTCGGAATGGGCCCAAATTTGGCAGGTTGATTGGAAACGGCCCGAGAAATTGGACTCGGGGCCCAGACCCGGGATCACGGGACTTTAGCCAAATTCCATTGTTTATGCCTCAGAATAATTAATTTTCGTATTAATTATGCAAGGTTGAAGAAATGTCGGGCAGAAAATTAAATAAGAAAAACCGCACAAGGGGCAATTTCTTCATTTGTCGCGATGGTGTCGGAATGGGTCGAAATTTGGTAAGTTGATTGGAAACGGCCATAGAAATTGGACTTGGGGCGAAGATCCGGGATCACGGGATTTTAGCCAAATTCCTTCGTTTAGGCCTCCGAATAATTAATTTTCGTATTAATTATGTCAGGTTGAAGATGTGTTGGGCAAAAAATTAACAACGCAAAACCACACCAGGGGAAAGTCTGTCATTTGTCGTGACGGCGTCAAAATGGGCCCAAATTTTGCAGGTGGATTGGAAAGAGCCCCAGAAATAGGAGTCGGGGCACCGACCCGGGATCAAGGGTTTTTAGCCAAATTTCTTCTTTTAGGCCTCCGAATAATTAATTTTCGCATTAGTTATGTCAGGTTGAAGACGTATTGGATAGAAAATTAACAACGTAAAACCGCACCAAGGGCAATTTTGTTATTTGTCGCGACGGTGTCGAAATGGTTCCAAATTTGGCAGGTTGATTGGAAACGACCCCAGAAATTGGAGTCGGGGCACAGACCCAGGATCACGGGATTTTAGCCAAATTCCTTCGTTTAGGCCTCCGAATAATCAATTTCCTTACGAATTATGTCAGGTTGAAGAAGTGTTGGACGGAAAATTAACAAAGAAAAACCGCACCTGGGGCAATTTCGTCATTTGTCGCGACGGTGTCAGAATGGGCCCAAATTTGGCAGGTTGATTGGAAACGGCCCGAGAAATTGGACTCGAGGCCCAGACCTGGGATCACGGGATTTTAGCCAAATTCCATAGTTTATGCCTCCGAATAATTAATTTTCGTATTAATTATGCCAAGTTGTAGAAGTGTTGGGCAGAAAATTAAATAAGAAAAACCGCACAAGGGGCAATTTCGTCATTTGTCATGATGATGTCGGAATGGGTCGAAATTCGGTAAGTTGATTGGAAACGACCACAGAAATTGGACTCGGGGCGAAGATTCGGGATCACGGGATTTTAGCCAAATTCCTTCATTTAGGCCTCCGAATAATTAATTTTCGTATTAATTATGTCAGGTTGAAGATGTGTTGGACAAAAAATTAACAACGCAAAACCACACCAGGGGAAATTTTGTCATTTGTCGTGACGGTGTCGGAATGGCCCAAATTTTGCAGGTAGATTGGAAAGGGCCCTAGAAATTGGAGTCGGGGCACCTACCCGGGATCAAGGGATTTTACCCAAATTCCTTCGTTTAGGCCTCCGAATAATTAATTTCCGTATTAATTATGTCATGTTGAAGATGTATTAGATAGAAAATTAACAACGCAAAACTGCATTAGGGGCAATTTTGTTATTTGTCGCGACGGTGTCGGAATGGGCCCAAATTTGGCAGGTTGATTGGAAACGACCCCAGAAATTGGAGTCGGGGCACAGACCCGGGATCACGGGATTTTAGCCAAATTCCTTCGTTTAGGCCTCCGAATAATTAATTTCCGTATTAATTATGTCAGGTTAAAGATGTGTTGGACAGAAAATTAACAACGCAAAATCGCACCAGGGGCAATTTCGTCATTTGTCGTGACGGTGTCGGAATGGGCCGAAATTTGGCAGGTTGATTGGAAGCGACCCCAGAAATTGGACTCAGGGGACAAACCCGGGATTACGGGATTTTAGCCAAATTCATTCGTTTAGGACTCCGAATAATTAATTTCCGTATTAATTATGTCACGTTCAAGATGTGTTGGACAGAAAATTAACAAAGAAAAGCCGCATCAGGGGCAATTTTGTAATTTGTCGCGACGATGTCAGAATGGGCCTAAATTTAGCAGGTTGATTCAAAACAGCCCCAAAAATTAGAGTCGGAGTACAGACCCGGGATCAAGGGATTTTACCCAAATTCCTTCATTTAGGCCTCCGAATAATTAATTTTCCTATTACTTATGTCAGGTTCAGGATGTGTTGGACAGAAAATTCACAACACAAAACCACACCAGGGGAAATTTTGTCATTTGTCGTGACGGTGTCGGAATGGGCCCAAATTTTGCAGGTGGATTGGAAAGGGCCCTAGAAATTGGAGTCGGGGCACCGACCCGTGATCAAGGGATTTTAGCCAAATTCCTTCGTTTAGGCCTCCGAATAATTAATTTTCGTATTAATTATGTCAGGTTGAAGATGTATTGGACAGAAAATTAACAACGCCAAACCGCACCAGGGGCAATTTTGTTATTTGTCGCGACGGTGTTGGAATGGGCCCAAATTTGGCAGGTTGATTGGAAACGAACCCAGAAATTGGAGTCGGGGCACAGAACCGGGATCACGGGATTTTAGCCAAATTCCTTCGTTTAGGCCTCCAAATAATTAATTTCCTTATAAATTATGTCAGGTTGAAGAAGTGTTGGACAGAAAATTAACAAAGAAAAACCGCACCTAGGGCAATTTCGTCATTTGTCGCGACTGTGTCGGAATGGGCCCAAATTTGGCGGGTTTGTTGGAAACGGCCCAAGAAATTGGACTCGGGGCCCAGACCCGGGATCACGGGATTTTAGCCAAATTCCATAGTTTATCCCTCCGAATAATTAATTTTCGTATTAATTATACCAGGTCGAAGAAGTGTTGGGCAGAAAATTAAATAAGAAAAACCGCACAAGGGGCAATTTCGTCATTTGTCGTGATGGTGTCAGAATGGGTCGAAATTAGGTAAGTTGATTGGAAACGACCTTAGAAATTGGACTCGGGGTGAAGATCCGGGATCATGGGATTTTAGCCAAATTCCTTCGTTTAGGCCTCCGAATAATTAATTTTCGTATTAATTATGTCAGGTTGAAGATGTGTTGGACAGAAAATTAACAACGAAAAACCGCACCGGGGGCAATTTCGTCATTTGTCGTGATGGTGTCAGAATGGGCCGAAATTAGGTAAGTTGATTGGAAACGACCTTAGAAATTGGACTCGGGGCGAAGATCCGGGATCATGGGATTTTAGCCAAATTCCTTCATTTAGGCCTCCGAATAATTAATTTTCGTATTAATTATGTCAGGTTGAAGATGTCTTGGACAGAAAATTAACAACGAAAAACCGCACTAGGGGCAATTTTGTTATTTGTCGTGACAGTGTCGGAATGGGCCCAAATTTGGCAGGTTGATTGGGAACGACCCCAGAAATTGGAGTCGGGGCATAGACCATGGATCACGAGATTTTAGCCAAATTCATTCGTTTAGGACTCTGAATAATTAATTTCCGTATTAATTCTGTCACGTTCAAGATGTGTTGGACAGAAAATTAACAAAGAAAAGTCACATTAGGGGCAATTTCGTCATTTGTCGCAACGGTGTCAGAATGGGCCTAAATTTAGCAGGTTGTTTCGAAACGGCCCCAAAAATTGGAGTCGGGGCATAGTCCCGGGATCAAGGGATTTTACGCAAATTCCTTTGTTTAGGCCTCCGAATAATTAATTTTCCTATTAATTATGTTAGTTTCAGGATGTGTTGGACAGAAAATTAACAACGCAAAATCGCACCAGGGCCAATTTTGTCATTTGTCGCGACGGTGTCGGAATGGGCCCAAATTTGGCAGGTTGATTGGAAATGGCCCCAGAAATTGGAGTCGAGGCACAGACCCGGGATCACAAGATTTTAGCCAAATTCCTTCGTCTAGGCCTCCGAATAATTAATTTTCGTATTAAT
This sequence comes from Olea europaea var. sylvestris, assembly GCF_002742605.1. NCBI lineage: Eukaryota > Viridiplantae > Streptophyta > Magnoliopsida > Lamiales > Oleaceae > Olea > Olea europaea. Next base: position 564,738 of record NW_019266201.1, read on the forward strand.
TATCTCAGGTTGAAGATGTGTTGGAAAGAAAACTAACAACGCAAAATCGCACCATAGGCAGTTTTGTCATTTGTCGCGACAGTGTCAGAATGGGTCGAAATTTGGCAGGTTGATTGGAAACAACCCTAGAAATTGAAGTCGGGGCACAGACCTGGGATCACAGGATTTTAGCCAAATTCCTTCGTTTACGCCTCCGAATAATTAATTTTCGTATTAGTTATGTCAGGTTGAAGATGTGTTGGCCAGAAAACTAACAACGCAAAACCGTACCAGGGGCAATTTCGTCATTTGCCGTGACAGTGTCGGAATGGGCCGAAATTTGGCTGGTTGATTGGAAACGGCCCGAGAAATTGGACTCGGGGCACAGACCCGGGAACATGGGATTTTAGCCAAATTTCTTCGTTTTGGCGTCCGAGTAAATAATTTCCGTATTAATTATGTCAGGTTGAAGAAGTGTTGGACCGAAAATTAAAAAAGAAAAACTGCACCAGAGGCAATTTCGTCAATGGTCGCGACAGTGTCGGATTGGGCCGAAATTTGGCAGGTTGATAGGAAACGGCCGCTGAAATTGGACTCGGGGGACAGACTCGGGATCTCGGGATTTTGGCCAAATTCCTTTGTTTAGGCCTCTGAATAATTAATTTCTGTATTAATTATGTCAGGTTGAAGATGTGTTGGACAGAAAATTAAAAAAGAGAGGTCGCACCAGGGGCAATTTCGTCACTTGTTGCGATGGTGTCGGAATGGGCCGAAATTTGGCAGGTTGATTGGAAACGGGCCGAGAAATTGGAGTCGGGGTACAAACCCGAGATCACGGGATTTTAGCTAAATTCCTTCGTTTATGCCTCCGAATAATTAATTTTCGTATTAATTATGTCAGGTTGAAGAAGTGTTGGACAGAAAATTAACAAAGAAAAACCGTACCAAGGGAAATTTCGTCATTTTTCGTGATGGTGTCGGAATGGGTCGAAATTTGGCAAGTTGATTGCAAACGGCCATAGAAATTGGATTCGGGACGAAGATCCGGGATTTTTGCCAAATTCCTTCGTTTAGGCCACCGAATAATTAATTTCCGTATTAATTATATCAGGTTGAAGATGTGTTGGACGGAAAATTAAAAACGCAAAACCATACCAGGGGCAATTTTGCCATTTGTCGCGACGGTGTCGGAATGGGCCGAAATTTGGCAGGGTGATTGGAAACGGCCCAAGAAATTGGAGACGGGGGACAAATTCGGGATCACGGGATTTAGCCAAATTTCTTCGTTCAGGCCTCCGAATAATTAATTTTCGTATTAATTATGTCAGATTGAAGAAGTATTGGATAGAAAATTAACAAAGAAAAACCGCACCAGGGGCAATTTCGTCATTTGTCGTGATGGTGTCGGAATGGGTTGAAATTTGGCAAGTTGATTGGAAACGGCCCTAGAAATTGGAGTCAGGGCGAAGACCCAAGTTCACGGGATATTCGCCAAATTCCTTCGTTTAGGCCTCCGAGTAATTAATTTTCGCATTAATTATGTCAGGTTGAAGTAGTGTTGGATAGAAAATTAAAAAATAAAAACTGCACTAGGGGCAATTTCGTAATTTGTCGTGACGGTGTCGGAATGGGCCGAAATTTGGCAGGTTGATTGGAAACGGCCCGAGAAATTGGACTCGGGGCACAGACCTGGGATCACGGGATTTTAGCTAAATTCCTTAGTTTAGGCCCCCCGAATAATTAATTTCCGTATTAATTGTGTCAGGTTGAAGAATTGTTGGATAGAAAATTAACAAAGAAAAACCGCACCAGGGGCAATTTCATCATTTGTCTTGATGGTGTCAGAATGGGTCGAATTTTTGGCAAGTTGATTGGAAACGGCCTTGGAAATTGGACTCAGGGCGAAGACCTGGGATCACGAGATATTAGCGAAATTCCTTCGTTTAGGCCTCCGAATAATTAATTTCCGCATTAATTATGTCATGTTGAAATAGTGTTGGACAGAAAATTAAAAAATAAAAACCGCACCAGGGGCAATTTCGTAATTTGTCGCGACGGTGTCGGAATGGGCCAAAATTTGGCAGGTTGATTGGAAACGGCCTGAGAAATTGGACTCAGGGCACAGACCCGGGATCATGGGATTTTAGCCAAATTTCTTAGTTTAGGCCTCCGAATAATTAATTTTCGTATTAATTATGTCAGGTTGAAGAAGTGTTGGACAGAAAATTAAATAAAGAAAAATCGTACCAGGGGCAATTTCGTCATTTGTCGTGACGGTGTCGAAATGGGCCGTAATTTGGCAGGTTGATTGGAAACGACCCGAGAAATTGGACTCGGGTCAAAAACCCGGGATCACGGGATTTTACCCAAATTCCTTCGTTTAGGCCTCCGAAAAATTAATTTCCATATTAATTATGTCAGTTTGAAGATGTGTCGGACAGAAAAATAACAACACAAAACCACACCAAGGGCAATTTTGTCATTTGTCACGACGTTGTCGGAAAGGGCCAAAATTTGGCAGATTGATTGGAAACGGCCCCAGAAATTGGAGTCGGGGCACAGACCCGGGATCATGGGATTTTTGCCAAATTCCTTCATTTAGGCCATGGAATAATTAATTTTCGTATTAATTATGTCAAGTTGAAGAAGGGTTGGACCGAAAATTAAAAAAGGAAAACCACACCAGAGGCAATTTCGTAATTTGTCGCGACGTTGTCGGAACGGGCCGAAATTTGGCAAGTTGATTGGAAACGGCCCGAGAAATTAGAGTTGGGGCACAGACTCTGGATCACGGGATTTTAGCCAAATTCCTTCGTTTAGGCCTCCGAATAATTAGTTTCCGCATTAATTATGTCAGGTTGAAGTAGTGTTGGATAGAAAATTAACAACGCAAAATCGCACCAGGGGCAATTTCGTCACTTGTCGTGACGATGTCGAAATGGTACGAAATTTGGCAGGTTGATTGGAAACGACCCAGAAATTGGAGTCGGGGCACAGTCCCGTGATCACGGGATTTTAGCCAAATTCCTTCATTTAGGCCTCCGAATAATTAATTTCTATATTAATTATGTCAGGTTGAAGAAGTGTTGGACAGAAAATTAACAAAGAAAAACCGCACTTAGGACAATTTCGTCATTTGTTGCGACGGTGTCGGAATGGCTCGAAATTTGGCAGGTTGATTGGAAATGGCCCGAGAAATTCGACTCGGGGCACAGACCCGGGATCACAGCATTTAGCTAAATTCCTTAGTTTAGGCCTCCGAATAATTAATTTCAGTATTAATTATGCCAGGTTGAAGAAGTGTTCGACAGAAAATTAACAAAGAAAAACCGCAACAGGGGTAATTTCGTCATTTGTCTTGATGGTGTCGAAATGGGTCGAAATTTGGAAAGTTGATTGGAAACGGCGCTAGAAATTGGACTCGGGGCGCAGACAAGGGGATAACAGGATTTTAACCAAATTCCTTCGTTTAGGCCTCCGAATAATTAATTTCCGCATTAATTATGTCAGGTTGAAATAGTGTTGGACAGAAAATTAAAACTGAAAACCATACTTGGGGCAATTTCGTCATTTGTCATGACGGTGTCGGAATGGGCCGTAATTTGGTAGGTTGATTGGAAACGACCCGAGAAATTGGACTCGGGACAGAAACTCGGGATCACGACATTTTACCCAAATTCCTTCGTTTAGGCCCCCGAATAATTAATTTCCATATTTATTATGTCAGGTTGAAGATATGTTGGACAGAAAATTAATAAAGCAAAACCGCACCTGGGGTAATTTCGTCATTTGTCGCGACGGAGTCGGAATGGGCCCAAATTTGGCAGGTTGATTGGAAATGGCCCCAGAAATTGGAGTCGGGGCACAGACCCGGGATCACGGGATTTCAGCCAAATTCCTTCATTTAGGCCTCCGAAGAATTAATTTTCATATGAATTATGTCAGGTTGAAGATTTGTTGGGCAGAAAATTAACAACGCAAAGCCACACGAGGGGCAATTTTACCATTTGTCGCGACAGTGTCGGAATGGGCCGAAATTTGGCAGGTTGATTGGAAACGGCACAAGAAATTGGAGACGGGGGACAGATTCGGGATCACGGGATTTTAGCCAAATTCCTTCATTTAGGCCTCTAAATAATTAATTTTCGTATTAATTATGTCAGGTTGAAGAAGTGTTGGATAGAAAATTAACAAAGAAAAACCGCACCAGGGACAATTTCGTCATTTGTCGTGATGGTGTCAGAATGGGTTGAAATTTGGCAAGTTGATTGGAAACGGCCCTAGAAATTGGAGTAGGGCGAAGACACGGGATCACGGGATATTAGCCAAATTCCTTCGTTTAGGCCTCCGAATAATTAATTTCCGCAATAATTATGTCAGGTTGAAGTAGTGTTGGATAGAAAATTAAAAAATAAAAACCGCACCAGGGGCAATTTCGTAATTTGTCGCGACGGTGTCGAAATGGGCCGAAATTTGGCAGGTTGGAAACGGCCTGAGAAATTGGACTCGGGCACAGACCTGGGATCAAGGGATTTTAGCTAAATTACTTCGTTTAGGTCTCCGAATAATTAATTTTCGTATTAATTATGTCCGGTTCAAGATGTGTTGGACAGAAAATTAACAACGCAAAACCTCACCCGGGGCAATTTTGTCATTTGTCACGACGGTGTCGGAATGGGCCCAAATTTGGAAGGTTGATCGGAAACGGCCCCAAAAATTTGAGTCGAGGCAAAGACCCGGGATCACGGGATTTCAGCCAATTTCCTTCGTTTAAGCCATCGAATAAATAAATTTCGTATTAACTATATCAGGTTGAAGATGTGTTGGACGAAAAATTAACAACACAAAACAGTACCAGGGGCAATTTTGTCATTTGTCGCGATCGTGTCAGAATGGGCCGAAAATTGGCAGGTTGATTGGAAACGACCCTAGAAATTGGACTCGGGGCACAGACCCGGGATCACTGGATTTTAGCCAAATTCCTTTGTTTAGGCCTCCGAATAATTAATTTCCTTATTAATTATGTCAGGTTGAAGAAGTGTTGGACATAAAATTAACAAAGAAAAACCGCACCTGGGGCAATTTCGTCATTTGTCGCGACGGTGTCGGAATGGACCCAAATTTAGCAGGTTGATTGGAAACGGCCCGAGAAATTGGACTCGGGGCCCAGACCCGGGATCACAGGATTTTAGCCAAATTCCATAGTTTATGCCTCCGATTAATTAATTTTCGTATTAATTATGCCAGGTTGAAGAAGTGTTGGGCAAAAAATTAGATAAGAAAAACCGCACAAGGGGCAATTCCGTCATTTATCGCGATGGTGTCGGAATAGGTCAAAATTTGGTAAGTTGATTGCAAACGGCCATAGAAATTGGACTCGAGGTGAAGATCCAGGATCACAGGATTTTAGCCAAAATCCTTCGTTTAGGCCTCCGAATAATTAATTTTCGTATTAATTATGTCAGGTCGAAAATGTGTTGGACAGAAAATTAACAACGCAAAACCACACTAGGGGAAATTTTGTCATTTGTCGTGACGGTGTCGGAATGGGCCCAAATTTTGCAGGTGGATTGGAAAGGGCCCCAGAAATTGGAGTCGGGGCACCAACCCGGGATCAAGGGATTTTAGCCGAATTCCTTCGTTTAGGCCTCCGAATAATTAATTACCGTATTAATTATGTCAGGTTGAAGATGTATTGGACAGAAAATTAACAACGCAAAACCGCACCAGGGGCAATTTTGTTATTTGTCGGGACGGTGTCGGAATGGGCCCAAATTTGGTAGGTTGATTGGAAACGACCCCAGAAATTGGAGTCGGGGCATAGACCCGGGATCACGGGATTTTAGCCAAATTCCTTCGTTTATGCCTCCGAATAATTAATTTCCTTATTAATTATGTCAAGTTGAAGAAGTGTTGGACAGAAAATTAACAACGCAAAACCGCACCAGGGGCAATTTTGTTATTTGTCGGGACGGTGTCGGAATGGGCCCAAATTTGACTGATTGATCGGAAACAAAAATCGCGCCCGGGGCAATTTATTTATTTTTCGGGACGGGGGCGGAATGGGCCCAAATTTGACTGATTGATCGGAAACAAAAATCGCGCCCGGGGCAATTTATTTATTTTTCGGGACGGGGGCGGAATGGGCCCAAATTTGGTAGGTTGATTGGAAACGGCCCCAGAAATTGGAGTCGGGGCGCAGACCCGGGATCAAGGGATTTTACCCAAATTCCTTCGTTTAGGCCTCCGAATAATTAATTTTCCTATTAATTATGTCAGGTTCAAGATGTGTTGGACTGAAAATTAACAACTCAAAATCGCACCAGGGCCAATTTTGTCATTTGTCACGACAGTGTCGGAATGGGCCCAAATTGGGCAGGTTGATTGGAAACGGCCCCAGAAATTGGAGTCGAGGCACGGACCCGGGATCAAGGGATTTTAGCCATATTCCTTCGTTTTGGCCTCCGAATAATTAATTTCCGTGTTAATTATGTCAGGTTGAAGATGTATTGGACAGAAAATTAACAACGCAAAACCGCACCAGGGGCAATTTTGTTATTTGTCCCGACGGTGTCGGAATGGGCCCAAATTTGGCATGTTGATTGGAAACGACCCCAGAAATTGGAGTCGGGGCACAGACCCGGGATCATGAAATTTTAGCCAAATTCCTTCGTTTAGGCCTCCGAATAATTAATTTCCTTATTTATTATGTCAGGTTGAAGAAGTGTTGGACAAAAAATTAACAAAGAAAAATCGCACCTGAGGCAATTTCGTCATTTGTCGCGACGGTGTCGGAATGGGACCAAATTTGGTAGGTTGATTCGAAACGGCCCGAGAAATTGGACTCAGGGCCCAAACCCGAGATCATGGGACTTTAGCCAAATTTCATAGTTTAGGCCTCCGAATAATTAATTTTCGTATTAATTATGCCAAGTTGAAGAAATGTTGGGCTAAAAATTAAATAAGAAAAACCGCACAAGGGACAATTTCGTAATTTGTCGCGATGGTGTCGGAATGGGTCGAAATTTAGTAAGTTGATTGGAAACGACCATAGAATTTGGACTCGGGGCGAAGATCCGGGATCACAAGATTTTAGCCAAATTCCTTCGTTTAGGCCTCCGAGTAATTAAATTTCGTATTAATTATGTCAGGTTGAAGATGTGTTGGACAGAAAATTAACAAAGAAAAACCGCACCTGGGGCAATTTCGTCATTTGTCGCGACGGAGTCGGAATGGGCCCAAATTTGGCAGGTTGATTGGAAATGGCCCGAGAAATTGGACTCGGGGCCCAGACCTGGGATAACGGGATTTTAGCCAAATTCCATAGTTTATGCCTCCGAATAATTAATTTTCGTATTAATTATGTCAAGTTGAAGAAGTATTGGTCAGAAAATTAAATAAGAAAAACCGCACAAGGGGCAATTTCGTCATTTGTCGCGATGGTGTCGGAATGGGTCAAAATTTGGTAAGTTGATTGGAAACGACCATAGAAATTGAATTCGGGGGGAAGATCCGGGATCACAGGATTTTAGCCAAATTCCTTCGTTTAGGCCTCCGAATAATTAATTTTCGTAATAATTATGTCAGGTTGAAGATGTGTTGGACAGAAAATTAACAACGCAAAACCAACCCAGGGGAAATTTTGTCATTTGTCGTGACGGTGTCGGAATGGGCCCAAATTTTGCAGGTGGATTGGAAAGGGCCCCAGAAATTGGAGTCAGGGCACCTACCCGGGATTAAGGGATTTTAGCCAAATTCCTTCATTTAGGCCTTCGAGTAATTAATTTCCGTATTAATTATGTCAGGTTGAAGATGTATTGGACAGAAAATTAACAACGCAAAATTGCACTAGGGGCAATTTTGTTATTTGTCGCGATGGTGTCGGAATGGGCCCAAATTTGGCTGGTTGATTGGAAACGACCCCAGAAATTGGAGTCGGGGCACAGACTCGGGATCACGGGATTTTAGCCAAATTCCTTCGTTTAGGCCTCCGAATAATTAATTTCCTTATTAATTATGTCAGGTTGATGAAGTGTTGGACAAAAAATTAACAAAGAAAAACTGCACCTGGGGCAATTTCGTCATTTGTCGCGACGGTGTTGGAATGCGCCCAAATTTGGCAGGTTGATTGGAAACGACCCCAGAAATTGGAGTCGGGGCACATACCCGGGATCACGGGATTTTAGCCAAATTCCTTCGTTTGGGCCTCCGAATAATTAATTTCTGTATTAATTAGATCAGGTTGAAGATGTGTTGGACAGAAAATTAACAACGCAAAACCACACCAGGGGCAATTTTACCATTTGTCGCGACGGTGTCGGAATGGGCCGAAATTTGGCAGGGTGATTGGAAACGGCCCAAGAAATTGGAGACGGGGGACAGATCCGGGATCACGGGATTTTAGCCAAATTTCTTCGTTTAGGCCTCCGAATAATTAATTTTCGTATTAATTATGTTGGGTTGAAGAAGTGTTGGATAGAAAATTAACAAAGAAAAATCGCACCAGAGGTAATTTCGTCATTTGTCGTGATGGTGTCGGAATGGGTTGAAATTTGGCAAGTTGATTGGAAACGGCCCTAGAAATTGGAGTCCGGGCAAAGACCCGGGATCACGAGATATTAGCCAAATTCCTTCGTTTAGACCTCCGAATAATTAATTTCCGCATTAATTATGTCAGGTTGAAGTAGTGTTGGATAGAAAATTAAAAAATAAAAACCGCACTAGGGGCAATTTCGTAATTTGTCGCGACGGTGTCGGAATGGGCCAAAATTTGGCAGGTTGATTGGAAACGGCCTGAGAAATTGGACTCGGGGCACAGACCTGGGATCACGGGATTTTAGCTAAATTCCTTAGTTTAGGCCCCCAAATAATTAATTTCCGTATTAATTATGTGAGGTTGAAGAATTGTTGGACAGAAAATTAACAAAGAAAAACCACACCAGGGGCAATTTCATCATTTGTCTTGATGGTGTCCGAATGGGTCGAAATTTGACAAGTTGATTGGAAACGGCCCTGGAAATTGGACTCAGGGCGAAGACCCGGGATCACGGGATATAAGCCAAATTTCGTCATTTAGGCCTCCGAATAATTAATTTTCGCATTAATTATGTCATGCTGAAGAAGTGTTGGACAGAAAATTAAAAAATAAAAACCGCACCAGGGGCAATTTCGTAGTTTGTCGCGACGGTGTAGGAATGGGCCGAAATTTGGCAGGTTGATTGGAAACGGCCCGAGAAATTGGACTCGGGGCATAGACCCGAGATCATGGGATTTTAGCAAAATTTCATAGTTTAGGCCTCCGAATAATTAATTTTTGTATTAATTATGTCAGGTTGAAGAAGTGTTGGACAGAAAATTAAATAAAGAAAAATCGTACCAGGGGCAATTTCGTCATTCGTCGTGACGGTGTTGAAATGGGCCGTAATTTGGCAGGTTGATTGGAAACGGCCCGAGAAATTGGACTCCGGTCACAAACCCGGGATCACGAGATTTTACCCAAATTTCTTCGTTTAGGCCTCCGAATAATTAATTTTCGTATTAATTATGTCAGGTTGAATAAGTGTTAGACCGAAAATTAAAAAAGAAAAACCGCACCAGGGGCAATTTTGTAATTTGTCGCGACGGTGTCGGAACGGGCCGAAATTTGGCAAGTTGATTGGAAACGGCCCGAGAAATGAGAGTTGGGGCACAGACTCGGGATCACGGGATTTTAGCCAAATTCCTTCGTTT
>NW_019266201.1:578306-584839 GCF_002742605.1 Olea europaea var. sylvestris
CGAAATGGGCCGAAATTTGGCGGGTGGATTGGAAACGGCACTAGAAATTGGAGTCGGGGCACAGACTCGGGATCACGGGATTTAGCCAAATTCCTTCGTTTTGGCCTCCGAATAATTAATTTCCTTAGTAATTATGTCAGGTTGAAGATGTGTTAGATAGAAAATTAACAACGCAAAACCACACCAGGGGCAATTCTGTCATTTGCCACGACGGTGTCGGAATGGGCCGAAATTTGGCAGGTTGATTGGAAACGACACCAGAAATTGGGGACGGGACACATACCCGGGATCACGAGATTTTAGCCAAATTCTTTCGTTTAGGCCTCTAAATAATTAATTTGCTTATTAATTATGTCAGGTTGAAGATGTGTTGGATAGAAAATTAACAATACAAAACCGCACCTGTGGTAATTTCGTCATTTGTCGTGATGGTGTCGGAATGGGCCGAAATTTGGCAGGTTGATTGGAAACGGCCCCAAAAGTTGGAGTCGAGGCACAGACTCGGATCATGGGATTTTAGCCAAATTCCTTCGTTTAGGCCTCCGATTAATTAATTTCCTTATTAATTATGTCAGGTTGAAGATGTGTTGGATAGAATATTAACAACGCAAAACCGCACCTGGGGCAATTTTTTAATTTGTCGCGATGGTGTTGGAATGAGTCGAAATTTGGCAGGTTGATTGGAAACGGCCCCAGAAATTGGAGTCGAGGTACACACCCGGGATCACCGAATTTTAGACAAATTCCTTCGTTTAGGGTTCCAAATAATTAATTTCCTTATTAATTATGTCAGGTTGAAGATGTGTTTGATAGAAAATTAACAACTCAAAACCACACTAGGGGCAATTCTATCATTTGTCGCGACGATGTCGGAATGGGCCGAAATTCGACAGGTTGATTGGAAACAGCCCCAGAAATTGAAGACGGGACACAGACCCGGGATCATGGGATTTTAGCCAAATTCCTTCGTTTAGGCCATCGAATAATTAATTTTCGTATTAATAATGTCCGGTTCAAGATGTGTTCGACAGAAAATTAACAACGCAAAACCTCACCAGGGCCAATTTTGTCATTTGTCGCAACGGTGTCGGAATGGGCCCAAATACGGCAGGTTGATTGGAAACGGCCCCAGAAATTGAAGTCGGGGCTCAAATCTGGGATCACGGGATTTTAGCCAAATTCTTTCATTTAGGCTTCCGAATAATTAATTTTCGTATTATATATGTCATGTTCAAGACGTGCTGGACAGAAAATTAACAATGCAAAACAGCACCAGGGGCAGTTTTGTCATTTGTCGCGACAGTGTCGAAATGGTCCAAAATTTGGCATGTTGATTAGAAACGGCCCCAGAAATTGGACTTGGGGCATAGACCCGAGTTCACGGGATTTTAGCCTTATTCCTTCGTTTAGGCCTCCGAATAATCAATTTCCGTATTAATTATGTCAAGTTGAGGATGTGTTGGACAAAAAATTAAAAACGCAAAATCGCACCAGGGCCAATTTCGTCATTTGTCGCGACGGTGTCAAAATGGGCCCAAATTTGGCAGGTTGATTGGAAACGACCCGAGAAATTGGAGTCGGGGCACAGACCCGGATCATGGGATTTTAGCCAAATTCCTTCGTTTAGGCCTTCGAATGATTAATTTCTGTATTAATTATGTCAGGTTGAAGAAGTGTTGGACATAAAATTAACAAAGAAAAATTGTACCTGGGGCAATTCCGTCATTTGTCGCGACGGTGTCGAAATGGGCCAAAATTTGGCAGGTTGATTGGAAATGGCCCGAGAAATTGGAGTCGGGGCACAGACCCGGGATCACGGGATTTTAGCCAAATTCCTTCGTTTAGGCCTCCGAATAATTAATTTCCTTATTGATTATGTCAGGTTGAAGATGTGTTGGACAGAAAATTAACAACGCAAAATCGCACCAGGGGCAATTTTTTAATTTGTCGCGATGGTGTCGGAATGAGCAGAAATTTGGCAGGTTGATTGGAAACGGTCCCAGAAATTGGAGTCGAGGCACACACCCGGGATCACCAAATTTTGGACAAATTCCTTCGTTTAGGGTTCCAAATAATTAATTTCCTTATTAATTATGTTAGGTTGAAGATGTGTTTGATAGAAAATTAACAACTTAAAACCGCACTAGGGGTAATTCTATCATTTGTCGTGACGGTGTCGGAATGGGCCGAAATTTGGCAGGTTGATTGGAAACAGCCCCAGAAATTGAAGACGGGACACAGACCCGGGATCACGGGATTTTAGCCAAATTCCTTCGTTTAGGCGGTCCAATAATTAATTTCCGTATTAATAATGTCAGGTTCAAGATGTGTTCGACAGAAAATTAACAACGCAAAACCTCACCAGGGCCAATTTTGTCATTTGTCGCGACAGTGCCTAAATGGGCCGAAATTTGGCATGTTGATTGGAAATGGCCCCAGAAATTTGACTCGGGGCATAGACCTGGGTTCATGGGATTCTAGCCTTATTCCTTCGTCTAGGCCTCCGAATAATTAATTTTCGTATTAATCATGTCAAGTTGAAGATGTGTTGAACAGAAAATTAACAACGCAAAATCGCACCAGGGCCAATTTCGTCATTTGTCGCGACGGTGTCGGAATGGGCCCAAATTTGGCAGGTTGATTGGAAACGGCGTGAGAAATTCGGGTCGAGGCACAGACACGGATCACGGGATTTTAGCCAAATTCCTTCGTTTAGGCCTCCGAATAATTAATTTCTGTATTAATTATGTCAGGTTGAAGAAGTGTTGGACATAAAATTAACAAAGAAAAATCGTACCTGGGGCAATTTCGTCATTTGTCGCGACGGTGTCGAAATGGGCCAAAATTTGGCAGGTTGATTGGAAATGGCCCGAGAAATTGGAGTCGGGGCACAGACCCGGGATCACGGGATTTTAGCCAAATTCCTTCGTTTAGGCCTCCGAATAATTAATTTCCTTATTGATTATGTCAGGTTGAAGATGTGTTGGACAGAAAATTAACAACGCAAAACCGCACCAGGGGCAATTTTTTAATTTGTCGCGGCGGTGTCAGAATGAGCTGAAATTTGGCAGGTTGATTGGAAATGGTCCCAGAAATTGGAGTCGAGGCACACACCCGGGATCCCCGAATTTTAGACAAATTCCTTCGTTTAGGGTTCCGAATAATTAATTTCCTTATTAATTATGTCAGGTTGAGGATGTGTCGGACAGAAAATTAACAACGTAAAATCGCACCAGGGGTAATTTTGTAATTTGTTGCTACAGTGTCGGAATGGGCTGAAATTTGGCAGGTTGATTGGAAACGGCCCCAGAAATTGGAGTCGGGGCACAGACTCGGGATCACGGGATTTTAGCCAAATTCCTTCGTTTGGGCCTCCGAATAATTAATTTCCTTACTAATTATGTCAGGTTGAAGATGTGTTAGATAAAAAATCAACAACGCAAAACCACAACAGGGGCAATTCTGTCATTTGTCGCGACGGCGTCGGAATGTACCGAAATTTGGCAGGTTGATTGGAAACGACCCCAGAATTTGGGGACGGGACACAGACTCGGGATCACGGGATTTTAGCCAAATTCCTTCGTTTAGGCCTCCGAATAATTAATTTCCTTATTAATTATGTCAGGTTGAAGATGTGTTGGATAGAAAATTAACAATGCAAAACCGCACCTGGGGTAATTTCGTCATTTATCGTGATGGTGTCGGAATGGGCCGAAATTTGGCAGGTTGATTGGAAATGGCCCCAGAAATTGGAGTCGAGGCACAGACCTGGATCACGGGATTATAGCCAAATTCCTTCGTTTAGGCCTCCGAATAATTAATTTCCTTATTAATTATGTCAGGTTGAAGATGTGTAGGATAGAAAATTAACAATGCAAAACCGCACCTGGGGTAACTTCGTCATTTGTCGTGATGGTGTCGGAATGGTCCGAAATTTGGCAGGTTGATTGGAAACGGCCCCAGAAATTGGAGTTGGGGCACAGACCCAGATCACGGGATTTTAGCCAAATTCCTTCGTTTAGGCCTCCGAATAATTAATTTCTGTATTAATTATGTCAGGCTGAAGAATCTTTGGACATAAAATTAACAAAGAAAAATCGTACCTGGGGCAATTTCGTCATTTGTCGCGACGGTGTCCGAATGGGCCGAAATTTAGCAGGTTGATTAGAAATAGCCCGAGAAATTTGACTTGGGGCACAGACCCAGGATCACGGGATTTTAGCCAAATTTCTTCATTTAGGCCTCCGAATAATTAATTTCCTTATTAATTATGTCAGGTTGAAGATGTGTTGGACAAAAAATTAAAAAGCAAAACCGCACCAGGGGCAATTTTGTAATTTGTCACGATGGTGTCAGAATGAGCCGAAATTTGGCAGGTTGATTGGAAACGGCCCCAGAAATTGAAGACGGGACACAGACCGGGGATCACGGGATTTTAGCCAAATTCCTTCTTTTAGGCCATCGAATAATTAATTTCCGTATTAATAATGTCAGGTTGAAGATGTGTTGAACTGAAAATTAACAATGCAACCAGGGGTAATTTCGTCGTTTGTCGTGACGGCGTCGGAATGGGCCGAAATTTGGCAGGTTGAGTGTAAATGGCACGAGAAATTGGACTCAGGGCACAAACCCGGGATCATGGGGTTTTAGCCAAATTCCTTCTTTTAGGCCATCGAATAATTAATTTCTATATTAATTATGTTAGGTTGAAGAAGCGTTGGATAGAAAATTAATAAAGAAGAACCGCACCTGGGGCAATTTCGTCATTTGACGCGACGGTGTCGGAATGGGCCAAAATTTGGCAGGTTGAGTGTAAATGGCACGAGAAATTGGACTCAGGGCACAAACCCGGGATCATGGGATTTTAGCCAAATTCCTTCGTTTAGGCTACCGAATAATTAATTTCTTTATTAATTATGTTAGGTTGAAGAAGCGTTGGATAGAAAATTAACAAAGAAGAACCGCACCTGGGGCAATTTCATCATTTGGCGCGACGGTGTCGGAATGGACCAAAATTTGACAGATTGATTGTAAATGGCACGAGAAATTGGACTCGGGGCACAAACCCGGGATCATAGGACTTTAGCCAAATTCCTTCGTCTAGGCCTCCGAATAATTAATTTCCTTATTAATTATGTCAGGTTGAAGATGTGTCGGACAGAAAATTAACAACGTAAAATCGCAGCAGGGGCAATTTTGTAATTTGTTGCTACAGTGTCGGAATGGGCCGAAATTTGGCAGGTTGATTGGAAACGGCCCCAGAAATTGGAGTCGGGGCACAGACTCGGGATCGCGGGATTTTAGCCAAATTCCTTCGTTTAGGCCTCCGAATAATTAATTTCCTTACTAATTTTGTCAGTTGAAGATGTGTTGGACAAAAAATTAACAACGCAAAACCGCACCAGGGGCAATTCTGTCATTTGTTGCGACGGCGTCGGAATGTACCGAAATTTGGAAGGTTGATTGGAAACGACCCCAGAATTTGGGGACGGGACACAGACTCGGGATCACGGGATTTTACCTAAATTCCTTCGTTTAGGCCTCCGAATATTTAATTTCCTTATTAATTATGTAATGTTGAAGATGTGTCGGATAGAAAATTAACAACGCAAAATCGCACGAGGGGCAATTTTGTAATTTGTTGCTACAGTGTCGGAATGGGCCGAAATTTGGCAGGTTCATTGGAAAAGGCCCCAGAAATTGGAGGCGGGGCACAGACTCGATATCACGGGATTTTAGCCAAATTCCTTCGTTTAGGCCTCCGAATAATTAATTTCCTTACTAATTATGTCAGGTTGAAGATGTGTTGGATAAAAAATTAACAACGCAAAACCACAACAGGGGCAATTCTGTCATTTGTTGCGACGGCGTCGGAATGTACCGAAATTTGGCAGGTTGATTGGAAACGGCCCCAGAAATTGGAGTCGGGGCACAGCCCTGGATCACGGGATTGTAGCCAAATTCCTTCGTCTAGGCCTCCGAATAATTAATTTCCTTATTAACTATGTCAGGTTGAAGATGTGTAGGATAGAAAATTAACAACGCAAAATCGCACGAGGGGCAATTTTGTAATTTGTTGCTACAGTGTCGGAATGGGCCGAAAATTGGCAGGTTGATTGGAAACGGCCCCAGAAATTGGAGTCGGGGCACAGCCCTGGATCACGGGATTGTAGCCAAATTCCTTCGTCTAGGCCTCCGAATAATTAATTTCCTTATTAACTATGTCAGGTTGAAGATGTGTAGGATAGAAAATTAACAATGCAAAACCGCACCTGGGGTAACTTCGTCATTTGTCGTGATGGTGTCAGAATGGGCCGAAATTTGGCAGGTTGATTGGAAACGGCCCTAGAAATTGGAGTTGAGGCACAGACCCAGATCACGGGATTTTAGCCAAATTCCTTCGTTTAGGCCTCCGAATAATTAATTTCTGTATTAATTATGTCAGGTTGGAGAATCGTTGGACATAAAATTAACAAAGAAAAATCGTACCTGGGGCAATTTCGTCATTTGTCGCGACGGTGTCCGAATGGGCC
>NW_019266202.1:0-7996 GCF_002742605.1 Olea europaea var. sylvestris
AGTTGAACAGTTTAAATTTCAAACTATTTTCCTATCTAATAGATGCTTGCCAATAATGCAAGTGTCAAACAACATGCTAAAAAGCAGTGTCCAAATAGTAAAGTTCAATAGGTAAGAAATGTAATTGTCAAACAACGTGTCAAAAATCAATGTACAAATAGCAAAGTTCAATCGGTAAGAACCCTGTTTCATGTACACTATGGTGTACACTTTGGTTTACACTATGCCATGTGACATTACCCTCTTGGACAGTTTAAATTTCTAACCGTTTTCTCATCCAATTGACACTGGACAACAATACAAGTGTGAAACAACGTGTCAAAATTAGTGTACAAGTAGTAAAGTTCAATCGGTAAGAACCTCGCGACATGTACACTATGGTGTACACTCTAGTTTACACTTTGCCACGTGATATTACTGTGTTGGACAGTTTAAATTTCAAACAATTTTCTCATCCAATTGACACTTGACAACAACGCAAGTGTCAAACAACGTGTCAAAAATCAGTGAACAAATAGCAAAGTTTAATCGATAAGAACCTTGTGACATGTACACTATGGTGTAAACTTTAGTTTACACTTGACCACGTGACATTACCTTGTTGGATAGTTTAAATTTCAAATAGTTTTACCATCAGATTAACACTTGACAACAATGCAAGTGTCGAATAAAGTGTCAAAAATCAGTATACAAATAACAAAGTTTAATCGATAAGAACCTTGCTACATGTACACTATGGTGTACACTTTAGTTTACACTTGACCACGTGACATTACCTTGTTAGATAGTTTAAATTACAAATAGTTTTACCATCAGATTAACACTTGACAACAATGCAAGTGTCGAATAAAGTGTCAAAAATCAGTATACAAATAACAAAGTTTAATCGATAAGAACCTTGCTACATGTACACTATGGTGTACACTTTAGTTTACAATTTGCCACGTGACGTTACACGTTGGACAGCATAAATTTCAAACTTTTTTCCTATCCAATAGACACTTGACAACAATGGAAGTGTCGAATAAAGTGTCAAAAATCAGTGTACAAATAGCAAAGCTGAAAATCGGTGGGAAATGCAAGTGTCGAATGTGTCAAAAATCACTATACAAATAGCAAAGTTCAATCGATAAGAACGTTGCTATAGGTACACTATGGTGTACCCTTTGGTTTATACTTTGCCACGTGACATTACCCTGTTTGACAATTTAAATTTCAAATAGTTTTACCATCCAATTGACACTTAACAACAATGTAAGTGTCAAACAACGTGTTAAAAATCAATGTACAAATAGCAAAAGTTCTATCAGTAAAAACTTTGCTACATGTACACTATGGTGTACACTTTAGTTTACACTTTTTCACATGGCATTACCCCGTTAGATAGTTTAAATTTCAAACTGTTTTCCTTCCGTTAGACACTTGACAACAATGCAAGTGTCAAACAATGTGTCAAAAATCAGTGTACAAATAGTAAAGTTCAATTGGTAGGAAATGCAAGTGTCAAACAACGTGTCAAAAATCAGTGTACAAATAGTAAAGTTCAATTGGTAGGAAATGCAAGTGTCAAACAACGTGTCAAAAATCAATGTACAAATAGCAAAGTTCAATCGGTAAGAACCCTACTTCATGTACACCATAGTGTACACTTTGGTTTACACTATACCACGTGACATTACCCTTTTGGACAGTTTAAATTTCAAACCATTTTCTCATCCAATTGACACTTGACAACAATGCAAGTGTGAAACAACGTGTCAAAATCAGTGTACAAGGAGCAAAGTTCAATTGGTAAGAACCTCGCGATATGTACACTATGGTGTACACTTTAGTTTACACTTTGCCACGTGATATTACTGTGTTGGACAGTTTAAATGTCAAACAATTTTCCCATCCAATTGACACTCGACAACAATGCAAGTGTCAAACAACGTGTTAAAAATCAGTGAACAAATAGCAAAGTTCAATCGGTAAGAACCTTGTGACATGTACACTATGTTGTAAACTTTAGTTTACACTTGACCACGTGACATTACCTTGTTGGACAGTTTAAATTTAAAATAGTTTTACCATCAGATTGACACTTGACAACAATGCAAGTGTCAAACAACGTGTTAAAAATCAGTGTACAAATAACAAAGTTCAATTGATAAGAACCTTGCTACATGTACACTATGGTGTACACTTTACTTTACACTTTGCCATGTGATATTACACCGTTGGACAGTTTAAATTTCAAACAATTTTTCCATCCAATTAACAGTTGGCAACAATGCAAGTGTCAAACAACGTGTCAAAAAGCAATGTACAAATAGCAAAGTTCAATTGGCAAGAACTTTGTTACATGTACACAATGGTGTACACTTTAATTTACAATTTGCCACGTGACGTTACACGTTGGACAGCATAAATTTCAAACTTTTTTCCTATCCAATAGACACTTGACAACAATGGAAGTGTCGAACAAAGCGTCAAAAATCAGTGTACAAATAGCAAAGCTGAAAATCGGTGGGAAATGCAAGTGTCGAACAACGTGTCAAAAATCACTATACAAATAGCAAAGTTCAATTGGTAAGAACGTTGCTACAGGTACACCATGGTGTACACTTTGGTTTATACTTTGCCACATGATATTACCGTGTTTGATAGTTTAAATTTCAAATAGTTTTCCCATCCAATTGACACTTAAAAACAATGCAAGTGTCAAACAACGTGTCAAAAATCAATGTACAAATAGCAAAAGTTCTATCGGTAAAAACTTTGCTACATGTACACTATGGTGTACACTTTAGTTTACACTTTTTCACATGGCATTACCCCGTTAGATAGTTTAAATTTCAAAATATTTTCTTCCGTTAAACACTTGACCACAATGCAAGTGTCAAACAATGTCTCAAAAATCAGTGTACAAATAGTAAAGTTCAATTGGTAGGAAATGCAAGTGTCAAACAACGTGTCAAAAATCAATGTACAAATAGCAAAGTTAAATCGGTAAGAACCTTGCTTCATGTACACTATGTCGTACACTTTAGTTTACACTTTGCCACGTGACATTACGCCGTTGGACAGTTTAAATTACAAACTATTTTCCTATCTAATAGACACTTGACAACAACGCTAGTGTCAAACAACGTGTCAAAAATCAGTGTACAAATAGCAAAGTTCAATCGATAGAAAATCCAAGTGTCAAACAACATGTCAAAAATCAATGTACAAATAGCAAAGTTCAATCGGTAAGAACCTTGCATCATGTACACTATGGTGTACACTTTAGTTTACATTTTACCACGTGACATTACCCTGTCGGACATTTTAAATTTCAAACAGTTTTTCCATCCAATTGACACACGACAACAATGCAAGTGTCAGACAACGTGTCAAAAATTAGTGTACAAATAACAAAGTTCAATCGGTAAGAACATTGCTACATGTACACTATGGTGTACACTTTACTTTACACCTTGTCACGTGATATTACCCTGTTGGACAGTTTAAATTTCAAACAATTTGCCCATCCAATTGACAGTTGGCAACAATTCAAGTGTCAAACAACGTGTCAAAAATCATTGTACAAGTAGTAAAGTTCAATCGGTAAGAACCTCACGACATGTACACTTTAGTTTACACTTTGCCACGTGACATTACCGTGTTGGACAGTTTAAATTTCAAACAGGTTTCCCATCCAATTGACTCTTGACAACAATGCAAGTGTCAAACAATGTGTCAAAAATCAATGTACAAAGAGCAAAGTTCAATCGCTAAGAACCTTGTGACATGTACACTATGGTGTACACTTTAGTTTACACTTAACCACGTGACATTACCTTATTGGACAGTTTAAATTTCAAATAGTTTTCCCATCAGATTGACACTTGACAACAATGCAAGTGTCAAACAATGTGTGACAAACTAGTGTACAAATAATAAAGTTCAATCGATAAGAACCTTGCTACATGTACACTATGGTGTACACTTTACTTTACACTTTGCCATGTGACATTACCCTATTGGACAGTTTAAATTTCAAACAATTTTCCCATCCAATTGGCAGTTGGTAACAATGCAAGTATCAGACTACGTGTCAAAAAGCAATGTACAAACAGCAAAGTTCAATCATTAAGAACCTTGCTACATGTACACTATGGTGCACACTTTAGTTTGCACTTTGTCACATGACATTACACATTGGAGAGTATAAATTTGAAACTATTTTCCTATCCAATAGACACTTGACAACAATGGAAGTGTCAAACAAAGTGTCAAAAATCAGTGTACAAATAGCAAAGCTCAATCGGTAGGAAATGCAAGTATCAAATAACGTGTCGAAAATCACTGTACAAATAGCAAAGTTCAATCGATAAGAACCTTGCTACGGTACATTATGGTGTACACTTTGGTTTACACTTTGCCACGTGACATTACCCTGTTTGACAGTTTAAATTTCAAATAGTTTTCCCATCCGATTGACACTTAACAACAATGCAAGTGTCAAATAACGTGTCAAAAATCAGTGTACAAATAGTAAAAGTTCTACCGATAAAAACATCGCTACATGTACACTATGGTGTACACTTTAGTTTACATTTTACCACATGACATTACCCCGTTGGACAGTTTAAATTTCAAATTGTTTTCCTTCCATTAGACACTTGACAATAATGCAAGTGTCAAACACTGTGTCAAAAATTAGTGTACAAATAGCAAAGTTTAATAGATAGGAAATGCAAGCGTCAAACGTGTCAAAAATTAATGTACAAATAGAAAAGCTTAATCGGTAAGAACCTTGCTTCATGTACACTATGGTGTACACTTTAATTTACACTTTACCACGTGACATTACCCTGTTGAACATTTTAAATTTCAAACAGTTTTCCCATCCAATTGACACTTGACAACAATGCAAGTGTCAAACAATGTGTCAAAAATTAGTGTACAAATAACAAAGTTCAATTGATAAGAACATTGCTACATGTACACTATGCTGTACACTTTAGTTTACACTTTGCCACGTGACATTACCCTGTTGGACAGTTTAAATTTCAAACAATTTGCCCATCCGATTGATACTTGGCAACCATGCAAGTGTCGAACAACGTGTCAAAAATCAGTGTACAAATAGCAAAGTTCAATCGATAGGAAATCCAAGTATCAAACAACTTGTCAAAAATCAATGTACAAATAGCAAAGTTCAATCGGTGACAACCTTGCTTCATGTACACTATGGTGTACACTTTAGTTTATACTTTATCACATGACATTACCTTGTCGGACATTTTAAATTTCAAATAGTTTTGCCATCCAATTGACACACGACAACAACGCAAGTGTCAAACAACGTGTCAAAAATTAGTGTACAAATAACAAAGGTCAATCGGTAAGAACATTGTTACATGTACACTATGGTATACACTTTACTATACACCTTGTCACGTGATATTACCTTGCTGGACAGTTTAAATTTCAAACAATTTGCCCATCCAATTGACAGTTGGCAACAATGCAAGTGTCAAACAACATGTCAAAAATCAGTGTACAAATAGTAAAGTTCAATAGGTAAAAACCTTGTGACATGTACACTATCGTGTACACTTTAGTTTACACTTTACCACGTGACATTATCCTGTTGGATAGTTTAAATTTCAAACAATTTTCCCATCCAGTTGACACTTGACAACAATGCAAGTGTCAAACAACGTGTCCAAAATCAGTGTACAAATAACAAAGTTCAATCGGTAAGAACCTTACTACACGTACACTATGGTGCACACTTTAGTTTACACTTTGCCACGTGACATTACCCGGTTGAACAGTTCAAATTTCAAACTATTTTCTTATCTAATAGACACTTGACAACAATGCAAGTGTCAAACAACATGCTAAAAATCAGTGTACAAAAAGCAAAAAGTCAATTGTTAAGAAATGCAAGTGTCAAACAACGTGTCAAAAATCAATGTACAAATAGCAAAGTTCAATCGGTAAGAACCTTTCTTCATGTACACTATGGTGTACGGTTTGGTTTACACTTTGCCACGTGACATTACCCTCTTTGATATTTTCAATTTCAAACAGTTTTCCCATCTAATTGACACTTGACAACAATGCAAGTGTCAAACAACGTGTCAAAAATTAGTGTACGAGTAGCAAAGTTCAATCGGTAAGAACCTCGCGACATGTATACTATGGTGTGCACTTTAGTTTACACTTTGCCACGTGACATTACCCTGTCGGACAGTTTAAATTTCAAACAATTTTTCCATCCAATTGGCACTTGACAACAATGCAAGTGTGAAACAACGTGTCAAAAATCAGTGTACAAATAACAAAGTTCAATCGATAAGAACATTGCTACATGTACACTATGGTGTACACTTTAGTTTGCACTTTGCCACGTGACATTATCCTGTTGGACAGTTTAAATTTCAAACAATTTGCCCATCTGATTGATACTTGGCAACCATGCAAGTGTCAAACAATGTGTCAAAAATCAGTGTACAAATAATAAAGGTCAATCGGTAAGAACCTAGCTACACATACACTATGGTGCATACTTTTGTTTACACTTTGCCACGTGACATTACCCTATTTAATAGTTTAAATTTCAAACTATTTTTGCGTCCAGTTGACCCTTGAAAATAGTGCAAGTGTCAAATAATGTGTCAAAAATTAGTGTAAAACTTGCAAAGTTCAATCGGTAAGCACTTTGCGACATGTACACTTGGGTGTACACTTTAGTTTACAATTTGCCACTTGACACGACACTATTTGAAAATTTCAAACAGTTTTCCCACTTAATTGACACTTGACAAAAATGCAAATGTCAAACAACGTGTCAAAAATCAGCGTAGATATAGCAAAGTTCAATCGGTAAGAACCTCGCGACATGTATACTATGGTGTACGCTTTAGTTTACACTTTGCCAATTGACATTACTCTGTTGGACAGTTTAAATTTCAAACAATTTTCCCGTCCAATAGACACTTGATAACAATATAAATGTCAAACAATGTGTCAAAAATCAGTGAACAAATAGTTAAGTTCAATCGGTAACAACCTCCGACATGTACACTATGGTGTACACCTTAGTTTACACTTTGCCACGTGATATTACCCTGTCGGATAGGTTAAATTTCAAACAGTTTTTCCATCCAATTGACCCTTGAAAACAGTACAAGTGTCAAACAACGTGTGAAAAATCAGTGCACAAATAGAAAAGTTCAATCGGTATGTACTTTGTGACATGTATACTATGGTGTACACTTTAATTTACACTTTCCCACGTGACATTACCCTGTTGGACAATTTAAATTTTAAATATTTTTTCCATCCAATTGACACTTCACAACAATGCAAGTGTCAAACAACGTGTTAAAAATCAGTGTACAAATAGTAAAATTCAATCGGTAAGAACCTTGCTACATGTACATTATGGTGTGCACTTTAATTTACACTTTGCCACGTGACATTACCATGTTGGACAATTTAAATTTCAAACAATTTTTCCGTCCATTTGACACTTGGCAACAATGCAAGTGTCAAACAACGTGTCAAAAATCAGTGTACAAATAGTAAAGTTCAATCGGTAAGAACCTTACTACACGTACACTATGGTGCACACTTTAGTTTACACTTTGCCACGTGACATTACCCAGTTGAACAGTTCAAATTTCAAACTATTTTCCTATCTAATAGACACTTGACAACAATGCAAGTGTCAAACAACATGCTAAAAATCAGTGTACAAATAGCAAAGTTCAATCGTTAAGAAATGCAAGTGTCAAACAACGTGTCAAAATTTAATGTACAAATAGCAAAGTTTAATCGGTAAGAACCTTTCTTGATGTACACTATCGTGTACACTTTGGTTCACACTTTGCCATGTGACATTACCCTCTTCGACAATTTCAATTTCAAATAGTTTTCCCATCCAATTGACACTTGACAACAATGCAAATGTCAAACAACGTGTCAAAAATTAGTGTACAAGTAGCAAAGTTCA
>NW_019266203.1:0-7988 GCF_002742605.1 Olea europaea var. sylvestris
ACCGCCAAATTTCAGCCCATTCCAACACAGTCGCGAAATTTGACGAAATTATCCCCGGCGCGATTTTTGTTCCCGATCAACCTATCAAATTTGAGCCCATTCCGACACCATTGTAAAAATGACGAAATTGCCCCCGGCGCGATTCTTGTTTCCGATCAACGTGCCAAATTTTAGCCCATTCCGACACAGTCGCAAAAAATGACGAAATTGCCCCCGGCGCGATTTTTTTTCCGATCAACCTATCAAATTTGAGCCCATTCCGACACAGTCGCGAAAAATGACGAAATTTCCCCAGGTACGATTTTTGTTTCCGATCAACCAGTCAAATTTTAGCCCGTTCCGACACAGTCGCGAAAAATGACGAAATTACCCCCGGCGCGATTTTTATTTCCGATCAACCGCCAAATTTCAGCCCATTCCAACACAGTCGCGAAATTTGACGAAATTTTCCGGGGCGCGATTTTTGTTCCCGATCAACCTGTCAAATTTGAGCCCGTTCTGACACCATTGAAAAAATGACGAAATTGCCCTCGGCGCGATTCTTGTTTCCGATAAACCTTTCAAATTTTAGCCAATTTCGACACAGTCGCGAAAAATGACGAAATTGCCCCCGGCGCGGTTTTTATTTCTGATCAACCTGCCAAATTTCAGCCCATTCCGACACAGTGGCGAAAAATGAAGAAATTGCACCCGGCACGGTTTTTATTTCCGATCAACCTGTCAAATTTGAGTCCTTTCCGATACAGTCGCGAAAAATGACGAAATTGCCCCGGCGCGATTTTTGTTCATGATCAACATGTCAAATTTGAGCCCATTCCGACACCATTGCAGAAATGAAGAAATTGCCCCCGGCGCGATTCTTGTTTCCGATCAACCTGCCAAATTTTATCCCATTCCGACACAGTCGCAAAAAATGACGAAATTTTCCCCGGCGCGATTTTTTTTTCTGATCAACCTATCAAATTTGAGCCCATTTCGACACAGTCGCGAAAAATGACGAAATTTCCCCAGGTACGATTTTTTTTTCCGATCAACCAGTCAAATTTTAGCCCGTTCCGACACAGTCGCGAAAAATGACGAAATTACCTCCGGCGCGATTTTTATTTCCGATCAACCGCCAAATTTCAGCCCATTCCAACACAGTCGCGAAATTTGACGAAATTATCCCCGGCGCGATTTTTGTTCCCGATCAACCTGTCAAATTTGAGCCCATTCCGACAGCATTGCAAAAATGACGAAATTACCCTCGACGCGATTCTTGTTTCCGATAAACCTTTGAAATTTTAGCCAATTTCGACACAGCCGCGAAAAATGACGAAATTGCCCCCGGCGCGGTTTTTACTTCAGATCAACCTGCCAAATTTCAGCCCAATCCGACACAGTGGCGAAAAATGAAGAAATTGCACCTGGCACGGTTTTTGTTTCCGATCAACCTGTCAAATTTTAGTCCATTCCGACACAGTCGCGAAAAATGACGATATTGCCCCGGCGCGGTTTTTGTTCATGATCAACATTTCAAATTTGAGCCCATTCCGACACCATTGCAAAAATGACGAAATTGCCCCCGGCGCGATTTTTATTACCGATCAACCGCCAAATTTCAGCCCATTCCAACACAGTCGCAAAATTTGACGAAATTATCCCTGGCGCGGTTTTTGTTCCCGATCAACCTGCCAAATTTGAGCCCATTCCGACACCATTGCAAAAATGACGAAATTGCCCTCGCGCGCGATTCTTGTTTCCAATAAACCTTTGAAATTTTAGCCAATGTCGACAGAGTCGCGATAAATGACGAAATTGCCCCCGACGCGGTTTTTTTTTTTCCGATCAACCTATCGAATTTAAGCCCATTCCGACACAGTCGCGAAAAATGACGAAATTGCCCCAGGCACGGTTTTTGTTTCCGATCAACCTGTCAAATTTTAGCCCGTTCCGACACAGTCGCGAAAAATGACGAAATTGCCCCCGGCGCGATTTTTATTTCCGATCAATCGCCAAATTTCAGCCCATTCCAACACAGTCGCGAAATTTGACGAAATTATCCTCGGCGCGGTTTTTGTTCCCGTTCAACCTGTCAAATTTGAGCCCATTCCGACACCATTGCGAAATTGACGAAATTGCCCTCGACGCGATTCTTGTTTCCGATAAACCTTTGAAATTTTAGCCAATTTCGACACAGTAGCAAAAAATGACGAAATTGCCCCCGGCGCGGTTTTTATTTCAGATCAACCTGCCAAATTTCAGCCCAATCCGACACAGTGGCGAAAAATGAAGAAATTGCACCTGGCACGGTTTTCGTTTCCGATCAACCTGTCAAATTTTAGTCCATTCCGACACAGTCGCGAAAAATGACGAAATTGCCCCGGCGTGGTTTCTGTTCATGAACAACATGTCAAATTTGAGCCCATTCCGACACCATTGCAAAAATGACGAAATTGCCCCCGGAGCGATTTTTATTACCGATCAACCGCCAAATTTCAGCCCATTCCAACACAGTCGCGAAATTTGACGAAATTATCCCCGGCGCGGTTTTTGTTCCCGATCAACCTGTCAAATTTGAGCCCATTCCGACACCATTGCAAAAATGACGAAATTGCCCCCGGCGCGATTCTTGTTTCCAATCAACCTGCCAAATTTTAGTCCATTCCGACACAGTCGCAAAAAATGACGAAATTGTCCTCGGCGCGGTTTTTTTTTCCGATCAACCTATCAAATTTGAGCCCATTCCGACACAGACGCGAAAAATGATGAAATTTCCCCAGGTACGATTTTTGTTTCCGATCAACCTGTTAAATTTTAGCCCGTTCCGACACAGTCGCGAAAAATGACGAAATTGCCCTCGACGCGGTTTTTCCGATCAACCAGTCAAATTTTAGACCATTCCGACACAGTCTCGAAAAATGACGAAATAGCCCCGGCGCGATTTTTATTTCCGATCAACCTGCTAAATTTCAGCCCATTCCGACACAGTGGCGAAAAATGACGAAATTGCCCCCGGCGCAGGTTTTTGTTTCTGATCAACCAGTCAAACTTTAGACCATTCCGACACAGTCGCGAAAAATGACGAAATTGCCCACGACGCGGTTTTTGTTTCCGATCCACCTGTCAACTTTTAGCCGATTTCGACACAGTCGCGAAAAATGACGAAATTGCCCCCGGCGAGGTTTTTGTTCTCGATCAACCTGTCAAATTTGAGCCCATTCCGACACAATCGCGAAGAATGACGAATTTGCCCCCGGCGTGATTTTTGATTCCTATGAACCAGTCAAATTTTAGACCATTCCGACACAGTCGCGAAAAATGACAGAATTGCCCCCGGTGCGATTTTTATTTCCGATGAACCTGCCAAATTTCATTCCATTCCGACACAGTCGCGAAAAATTACGAAATTGCCCATAGTGCGATTTTTGTTTCCGATCAACCTGTCAAATTTTAGCCAATTCCAACACAGTCGCGAAAAATGACGAAATTGCCCACGGCGCGATTTTTGTTTCCGATGAACCAGTCAAATTTTAGCCCATTCCGACACAGTCGCGAAAAATGACGAAATCGCACCCGGCACGATTTTTGTTTCCGACCAACCTGTCAAATTTGAGTCCATTCCGACACAGTCGCGAAAAATGACGAAATTGCCCCCAGGGCGATTCTTGTTTCCAATAAACCTGTCAAATTTTAGCCAATTTCGACACTGTCGCGAAAAATGACGAAATTGCCCCCAGCGTGATTTTTGTTCCCGATTAACCTGTCAAATTTGAGCCCATTCCGACACAGGCGCGAAAAATGACGAAATTGCCCCCGGTGCGGTTTTTGTTCCCGATCAACCTGTCAAATTCGAGCCAATTCTGACACAGTCGCGAAAAATGACGAATTTGCCCCGGCGCGGTTTTTGTTTCCGATCAACCAGTCAAATTTTAGCTCATTCCGACACAGTCGCGAAAAAAGACGAAATTGCCCCCGACGCGATTTTTGTTTCCGATCAACCGGTCAAATTTTAGCTCATTCCGACACAGTCGCGAAAAATGACGAAATTGCACCCGGCACGGTTTTTTTTTCCGCTCAACCTGTCAAATTTGAGTCCATTCCGACACAGTCGCGAAAAATGACGAAATTTACCCGGCGCGATTTTTGTTCCTGATCAACCTGTCAAATTTGAGCCCATTCCGACACAGTTGCGAAAAATGACGAAATTGCCCCCGGCGCGGTTTTTGTTCATGATCAACATGTCAAATTCGAGCCCATTCCGACACAGTCGCGAAAAATGACGAAATTGCCCCCGGCGCGATTTTTGTTTCCGATCAACCTATCAAATTTTAGCCAATTCCGACACAGTCGCGAAAAATGACGAAATTACCCCCGGCGCGATTCTTGTTTCCGATCAACCTGCCAAATTTTAGCCCATTCCGACACAGTCGCAACAAATAACGAAATTGTCCCCGGCGCGATTTTTTTTTCCGATCAACCTATCAAATTTGAGCCCATTCCGACACAGTCGCGAAAAATGACGAAATTTCCCCAGGTACGATTTTTGATTCCGATCAACCAGTCAAATTTTAGCCCATTCCGACACAGTCGCGAAAAATGACGAAATTGCCCCCAGCGCGATTTTTATTTCCGATCAACCGCCAAATTTCAGCCCATTCCAACACAGCCGCGAAATTTGACGAAATTATCCCGGGCGCGATTTTTGTTCCCGATCAACCTTTCAAATTTGAGCCCATTCCGACACCATTGCAAAAATGACGAAATTACCCTCGGCGCGATTCTTGTTTCCGATAAACCTTTCAAATTTTAGCCAATTTTGACACAGTCGCCAAAAATGACGAAATTGCCCCCGGCGCGGTTTTTATTTCTGATCAACCTGCCAAATTTCAGCCCATTCCGACACAGTGGCGAAAAATGAAGAAATTGCACCCGGCACGATTTTTATTTCCGATCAACCTCTCAAATTTGTGTCCATTCCGACACAGTCGCGAAAAATGAAGAAATTGCCCCGGCGCGGTTTTTGTTCACGATCAACATGTCAAATTTGAGCCCATTCCGACACCATTGCAAAAATGACGAAATTACCCCCGGCGCGGTTTTTGTTTACGATCAACCTGTCAAATTTTAGCCCATTCCGACACAGTCGCGAAAAATGACGAAATTGCCCCCGGCGCGATTTTTATTACCGATCAACCGCCAAATTTCAAACCATTCCAACACAGTCGCGAAATTTGACGAAATTATCCCCGGCGCGGTTTTTGTTCCCGATCAACCTGTCAAATTTGAGCCAATTCCGACACCATTGCAAAAATGACGAAATTGCCCTCGCGCGCGATTCTTGTTTCCGATAAACCTTTGAAATTTTAGCCAATTTCGACACAGTCGCGAAAAATGACGAAATTGCCCCCGGCGCGATTTTTTTTCCGATCAACCTATCGAATTTAAGCCCATTCCGACACAGTCGCGAAAAATGACGAAAATGCCCAGGCGCGATTTTTGTTTCCGATCAACCTGTCAAATTTTAGTCCATTCCGACACAGTCGCAAAAAATGACGAAATTGCCCCCGGAGCGATTTTTATTTCCGATCAACCGCCAAATTTCAGCCCATTCCAACACAGTCGCGAAATTTGACGAAATTATCCCCGGCGCGATTTTTGTTCCCGATCAACCTGTCAAATTTGAGTCCATTCCGACACAGTCGCGAAAAATGACGAAATTGCCCCTGGCGCGGTTTTTGTTTCCGATCAACCTGTCAAATTTGAGCCCATTCCGACACCATTGCAAAAATGACGAAATTGCCCTCGGCGCGATTCTTGTTTCCGATAAACCTTTGAAACTTTAGCCAATTTCGACACAGTCGCGAAAAATGACGAAATTGCCCCCGGCGCGGTTTTCATTTCGGATCAACCCACCAAATTTCAGCCCATTCCGACACAGTGGCGAAAAATGAAGAATTGCACCCGGCATGATTTTTGTTTCCGATCAACCTGTCAAATTTGAGTCCATTCCGACACAGTCGCGAAAAATGACGAAATTGCCCCGGCGCGATTTTTGTTCATGATCAACATGTCAAATTTGAGCCCATTCCGACACCATTGCAAAAATGACGAAATTGCCCCCAGCGCGATTCTTGTTTCCGATAAACCTGTCAAATTTTAGCCAATTTCGACACAGTCGTGAAAAATGACGAAATTGCCCCCGGCGCGATTTTTGTTCCCGATCGACCTGTCAAATTTGAGCCCATTCCGACACAGTAGCGAAAAATGACGAAATTGCCCCCGGCGGGGTTTTTGTTCACGATCAACCTGTCAAATTGGAGCCAATTCCGACACAGTCGCGAAAAATGACGAATTTGCCCCCGGCGCGATTTTTGTTTCCGATCGACTCGTCAAATTTTAGCTCATTCCGACACAGCCGCGAAAAAAGACGAAATTGCCCCCGGCGCGATTTTTGTTTCCGATCAACCAGCCAAATTTTAGCTCATTCCGACACAGTCGCGAAAAATGACGAATTTGCCCCCGGCTCGGTTTTTGTTTTGATCAACCAGTCAAATTTTAGCCCATTCCGACACAGTCGCGAAAAATGACGAAATTGCCCCCAGCGCGATTTTTATTTCCGATCAACCGCCAAATTTCAGCCCATTCCAACACAGTCGCGAAATTTGACGAAATTATCCCTGGCGCGATTTTTGTTCCCGATCAACCTATCAAATTTGAGCACATTCCGACACCATTGCAAAAATGACGAAATTGCCCTCGGCGCGATTCTTGTTTCCGATAAACCTTTCAAATTTTAGCCAATTTCGACACAGTCGCGAAAAATGACGAAATTGCCCCCGGCGAGGTTTTTATTTCTGATCAACCTGCCAAATTTAAGCCCATTCCGACACAGTGGCGAAAAATGAAGAAATTGCACCCGGCACGGTTTTTATTTCCGATCAACCTCTCAAATTTGAGTCCATTCCGACACAGTCGCGAAAAATGAAGAAATTGCCCCGGCGCGGTTTTTGTTCATGATCAACATGTCAAATTTGAACCCATTCCGACACCATTGCAAAAATGACGAAATTACCCCCGGCGCGGATTTTGTTTCCGATCAACCTGTCAAATTTTAGCCCATTCCGACACAGTCGCGAAAAATGACGAAATTGCCCCCGGCGCGATTTTTATTTCCGATCAACAGCCAAATTTCAGTTAATTCCAACACAGCCGCGAAATTTGACGAAATTATCCCCGGCGCGGTTTTTGTTCACGATTAATCTGTCAAATTTGAGCCCATTCCGACACCATTGCAAAAATGACGAAATTGCCCTCGCGCGCGATTCTTGTTTCCGATAAACCTTTGAAATTTTAGCCAATTTCGACACAGTCGCGAAAAATGAAGAAATTGCCCCCGGCGCGGTTTTTTTTTCCGATCAACCTATCGAATTTAAGCCCATTCTGACAGTCGCGAAAAATGACGAAATTGCCCCAGGCGCGATTTTTGTTTCCGATCAACCTGTCAAATTTTAGCCAATTCCGACACAGTCGCGAAAAATGACGAAATTGCCCCGGCGCGATTTTTGTTCGTGATCAACATGTCAAATTTGAGCCCATTCCGACACCACTGCAAAAATGACGAAATTGCCCCCAGCGCGATTCTTTGTTCCGATAAACCTGTCAAATTTTAGCAAATTTCGACACAGTCGCGAAAAATGACGAAATTGCCCCCGGCGCGATTTTTGTTCCCGATCGACCTGTCAAATTTGAGCCCATTCCGACACAGTAGCGAAAAATGACGAAATTGCCCCCGGCGCGGTTTTTGTTCACTATCAACTTGTCAAATTGGAGCCAATTCCGACACAGTCGTGAAAAATGACGAATTTGCCCCCGGCGCGATTTTTATTTCCGATCGACCAGTCAAATTTTAGCTCAATCCGACACAGTCGCGAAAAATGACGAATTTGCCCCCGGCTCGGTTTTTGTTTCTGATCAACCAGTCAAATTTTAGCCCATTCCGACACAGT
>NW_019266204.1:0-7988 GCF_002742605.1 Olea europaea var. sylvestris
TATTTTCTGGTGGATTATTATAATTATTATAAGCTCCTCTTGGAGGATAACCATATCCATAAGTTAATGTCTCATGTTTTATGATTCTATCAAAAGGTGTCTCATCAAAAGATTTATAAACATTTTCATCATCCTTAAGTTCTTTATAATCAGATTTTTCTGATCTTGTTTTTTCTATTTTTTCTTTACTTATTCCTATCCTTATATTTAAATCTGAGTCATAATATAAATATTCTAGTTCTTTAATTTGTTTATTAATATACATTTGATCTTCTAATGATAATAATTCTTTTTTATCTAAACTATCTATCTTTTTATGGAGAGATAATAATAATAAAATTATTCTATTATTTTGTTTAATAATAACTGTTTCTGAGTTTTTTGGCGAAGTATGTCTAGTAAGTCCTTCAACTTCTGTATGAAAGGTTTTACAATATTCAAGTGCTTTTAAATAATTTTTATCTGTCATTAACTAAGAATACAATTTTTAAAATCTTTAACTAATTCATCTATTTTAATTGTTATTCTTTTAATGTCTATTTCTATTTCTTTGGGTTTATTAAAATCTAAATTCTTTATTATTTCTGAAAAATCTAATTTTATAGGAATTTTTTCTAATTTTACTAATTTTTCTAAGATACTAGAATTTTGATTCTTAATATAATCTACAGATTCTTTAAAATTTTTTATTTCAATATTTTTATCTATAATATTGTCTTTAATTATTTCTAAATAATTAAATTTCTTTTTATTTTCAATTTCTAAATTTCTAGACAAATTTATAATAAAGTCTATAATACTATTTTGACTTGGTTCTTCTGAAAATAAACTATGTAATTTATGAGTAGTAGTAGTAGTCAAGAAAAAGAATGTCCCTATAAAATAGAAAAAGAATGTCAGTTAATAGAAAATAATACAGAAGAAGACTATGAAATAGATCTAGAGACAATATAAATAATAGATTATGAATTTTTAGACAATGAAAAAATATACAATAAATTAGTTACAGAACAAGAAATAGATAGTTTAATATAAAAATTAGAAAAATGGAAATAATAGAAGAAAATGTATTAAAATATTGGGAAAAAGATAGAATAATGTGTGAATTAAAAATAAAAAATTCAGAATATATAATAAAGACAAAAAATATAGAAGCTACAAATAATGATATTGAAAACTTTAAGATGCATATAGAAGAACTTAAAAAAATAGGAGTAATAAGAAAATCAGATAGTCCTCATAGATCAGCAGCTTTTATAGTAAGAAAATATTCAGAAATTATTAGAGGAAAGAGAAGAATGGTAATAAATTATAAAAGATTAAATAACAATACAATAGATGATGCATATAATATACCAGACAAAATAGTTTTAATAAATAAGATTCAAGATTGTAAGATTTTTAGTAAGTTTGATTTAAAGTCAGGATTTTGTCAGATCAAGATGCATCCAGATAGTATAAAATGGACAGCATTTACGTGTCTAGAAGGCCATTTTGAATGGTTAGTTATGTCATTTGGAATTAAGAATGCACCAAGTATTTTCCAAAGAGAAATGGAAAGTATTTTTAATAAGCATAATAAATTTGTAGTAGTATACATAGATGATATCCTTGTATTTAGTAAAAATAGAAGAGAACATAAAGGTCATTTACAGATAGTTTTTTCAGAATTCATTAGACATGGATTAATTATTAGTAAAAAGAAAATGGTTTTATTTAAAGAATATATAGATTTCTTAGGAGTAAATATAAGAGAAGGAAAAATTAAACTACAACCACATATAGCTCAAAAAGCTTTAGAATTCTCAGATAAATTAGAAGATTTAAAACAAATTCATAAGTTTTTAGGATTAGTTAATTATGCTAGATCATTTATAATAGATTTAGGAAAAATTGCAGGACTCTTATATGCAAAAACTTCACCAACAGAGCAAATATATTTTAACCAAGAAGATGTAAAATTAGTACAAGAAATAAAAAAATGATAAAAAATTTATCGATATTAACAATGCCATTAGATACAGATTTTTTAATTATTGAGACAGATGGAAGATTATTAGGATGGGGTGCAGTTTTACTTTGTAAACCAAATAAATATTCTGATAAAAGTTTAGAAAGAATTTGTAGATATAATAGTGGAAATTATAAAGAAAAAGAAAATATAAGTAGTATAGATGCAGAATTACTTGTTATAAATTATGCTTTAGATAGCTTTGAATTTTTTATTATTTCTAAAAAAGAAATAATTATTAGAACAGATTGTATTGCAATAGTTTTCTTTTATAATAAACTTAAGTTAGACTCCAAGAAAAGTAGTAGGAGAAGATGGCTTAATTTTATAGATAGAATTACTAATACAAGAATTAATATGTAATTTGAACATATAAAAGGTAGTGATAATAAAGCAGCATATATTTTTAGTAGAATGATACAAAATAAAGATTATTTTGAAATTAATTCATTATAATATTGGCAAATGTCTAGACCACCTCCAAGACCAGGAATTCCGCACGAAAATTCATATGCATTAAATACATTGATAAAGACTTCATCTACTCAGAACATACCATTTTACCAAGAAGGAATGAGATTTGGTAATCAAGAGTTGATAAGTTTTCCAAATAGTAATATTTCTTTTAAAGTTTTACAACACATTTCTTTAAATAAAGAAGAAAAATATTTGTTAGACAATTTATGGATATCTTATAATAAGAATCCAAAAGATCAAAAGTATTTTCTTGCATATTTGAATGTACTTTCAGAACATTTTAATCAGAAAAAGAATAAGTTTAAGTTTTATGTAGTAGTCAAGGGCAAAAACCCTAGTGTTTTTCATACATGGTTAGAAGTAGTAGATTGCATAAAAGATTTTAAAGATCATCTTTACAAAGGTTTTCATAATTTCCAAGAAGCTTTAGATTCAGCTAGACAGATGATTGGGATTAACTTCTTTGTCTCTCCTTCACTCAGAAATTACTCAGAACCCCCTCTTGATTTCTCACCAAGCAAAGACAAAATTATTTTCTGTAGTCATTGTGAATGTATGCAGAAAAATTTTAGTATAGTTAATCAATCCAACCATGATCTTATGACGCAAAGATCTTCATTACAAAGAAAGATTACAGAACTTGAAAAAGAGATAATTGAGCTAAAGCTCAATTTATCTAGAGGTACTATTGAGCTCAAGAAGTCAATAGCTAGTCCAGTTCAAACGGTAACTGGCAAAGACTTTTCAAACCCGTTAAAGGCTGTGGACTTGCCAAAAGCCCAACAGACTCTAAGGACTGTTGATCCCTTTACTGAACTAGAAAATCAGACACAGTAGACTGATAAATCTGCTACAAACAAAGATAAAGAAATCTGGGATTTATTGGGCCAGCCCATTGGTAAATTTGATTATTATGTCAAATATAGTCTACCAGAACATTATCTTGGTAATCCAAGTCCATCTCAGACCTAAGAAATTCATTCTAGCCAAGATAAGGATAAGACAATTGTTCAAGACTGTCAATATCCAACATTATTTCAAGATGCTCAAAATCTAAATGAAGATGTCGTTTCTTTAGAAAATATTTTTTCCCAAATTGAAGAATTCCAAAAACAGTTTAAAAAAGAAGAAGGAACTTCATCCAGAAGAAAGAAAAAGATTCAAATTAAGAAGAAGAAAAATGATGAAGAATTAAAAGAACAAATTAGAGAAGCGGTTAAACAAGTTTTTGAGACAGTCTTTGAAAAGAAAAATGGAGAAGAAAAAGGGACTCCAGAAAATCCACAAAGAGAAAATAATGAAGAAGATGAATCTCAACCAGATAATGGAGAAGAAGATCCAGAAAATGTAGGGTTCAATAATTCAGACAGTGGAATGTCATCTTCACCTACAGCAGAACAAAATATCATAAATGCTATGGAAGGATAAGATGAGATTGCTGACGCAAGAAGACAAAGAACTTTTAAAAAAGCAGATGCTTCAACAAGACATAAAGAGAAAACAGTAAAGATTCTTCGGCATAGCGGAAGACTTTTACAAAAGAAAGATGCCCACTAATTTTTAAAGAGACTTTTTTGATTAGCCAGAAGCTTCTCGGTAAAGTGAGTGCCTTTCCCACTAAGGGTAGATTAGACTTTTTGCTCCCAAGAATTTCTCTATATAAGGAGTACGTTTCATTTGGTTAAGGCAGGAGTTTTCAACCTGTGTAATCACTGCTATCCAAAAAATCCTTTGAAACCCCCTTACAGAAAAATTCTCAATCCAAAAATCATTGTATAGCTGAAGTTCTTGTGAATATTTTAAGGTACTCTTGTTTTCTTAAGTTTTATTTTAAGAACTTTAGGGACTTCCCGAAAGGGAAATCCTTAGTTATAAATCTTTTAAGATGAATTTATAAATCTCTGTTTAATGTTTTATGCATCTATAGTTAGTTTAATGTTTTAGTGTTTTATGCATCTTAGTTATGTAAATATTTGATAAATCATTTCATCCTATACATATAATAAAAACATAACTTGATTTCTAGAAGTCATATTGTTTTTAGATTAATCCTGAGTGACCCAGATAAAAGAAAACTGTTGGCCTGAGTGAGCCTTTTGATGTTTTCTAAAGATGCTAGGGAAAAGGAATAAATTAATCTAAGAATTTTATAAGGGAGTGCCAACGGTAACCTTATAGAAAGAAATCAGGTTCAAATTTATATGTCATAGGTGGTGAAAATTTAAAAGAAAAAAAAGGGATTTATACTTCTAAGAAAAAATTTATAGAAAACTAAGGAGAGTACTGAGTAGGATTAAAGTTATTAAAAGTTAAAAAAGTTATAAAGCAACAGCAGCATCAATCAAAACAAACATCCCATATATATATAATTTAAAATATTAAGTTAGCATTATTTGCCTTCTATCATTATAGTGAAAAACGAGAATCCTTTCATCATTATAGTGAAAAATGAGAATCCTAAATCGACCTAAACTTGTTGAGTACACTCAAGGCTGGTCTATTAGGGATATGTTTGACACTATAAAATATTTGATATTTTTGAATGATGGGTTTGACTTAACTAAAATTTACTATTTGTTGAGTACATTCAAGGAGATAAGTTTTAGAGGCATGTTAAGCTTACACATAAGATGTGTGAAAACAAAGAGTTGTCAGCTTAATAATTTGGGAGTTGTATGGAGATACAATTGATAATAGTATCTACCCAGATGTTTTATTAAGATTTGTTGAGTACATTCAAGATCTTAATATAACAAATGGGATCCCCACCCACTGGGAATTAAATGTGGATTCCAATAATTTATGTATGAGCATCATGAATTTATTTTAACCAGCGGGAGCATGTTTAATTAAAGTCCATATTGAATTTGTGCAAATGCATTATAATACATATTGATTCTATACCTTTCGTCATTTACAGTTTTTGAATCATGAGTAATCATATGAATTTGAAAGGCATACTGGATGCCAACAAACTGACCGGACCAAATTTTTTTGATTGGCACCACAAATTGAGAATCGTTCTCAAGCATGAGAAAATTGGGTATGTCCTTGAGCAGACCCTTCCAAAGGTACCTACTGAAAATTCCACTAAGGAAGAGGTGGCTGCTTGTAACAAACACAGTGATGACGATAATACTGTAGCATGTGTGATGCTTGCAGCTATGTCACCTAAGTTGCAGAAACAACATGAGGGTATGGATGCTTACACTATGATTTTTCATCTCAAGGAGTTGTATGATGAACAATCTCGTGTGGAGAGGTATGAAACCTCCAAAAAACTGTACGGTGCAAAATGGCAGAGAGATCTTCAGTCAGTGCTTATGTGCCGAAGATGATTGGTTTCATTGAGAAATTAGGTCAATTCGATTTTATCATGGATCACGAACTAAGTATTGACTTGGTTCTACAATCTTTGCTAGATAGTTATTCGCAGTTCATTATGAACTTCAATATAAATAAGATCGAATGCACACTCCCTGAGTTGTTTAATATGCTTAAAACTGTGGAGTCCAATGTCAAGGCTAGCACTGCATGTCTTAGCTATTCAATCCTCCTTGGGCACTAAGAGGAAAATCAAAGAAAGTTTTAAGAAAACGTCCAAGAAGGCTAAGGGCAATAACAAAGTAGTCAAAACAGGCAAGGACAATACCAAATCTGATGACCTATGCTATCACTGTGGAGTGAAAGGTCATTGGAAGAGGAACTGCAAGGCTTACCTCTCAAGTTTGAAGGGAAAGAAGTCTTCTGAAACTTCTACTTCATGTATTTTTGTTATCGAGGTTAATATGTCTACTTCATTAGCTTCTTAGGTATTAGATATCGGATGCGGATCTCATATTTGTATAAATATGCAGGGACTAAAGAGAAGTAGACAACTGTAGAAAAGAGAAGTTGACCTGCACGTGGGAAATGTAGCAAGAGTTGCTACATTAGCTGTAGGGACATACTTCTTACCACTGCCTTTGGGCTTAGTATTAGAATTAGAAAATTGCTATTTTGTTCCCGCCATTACTAAAAACATTATTTCTATTTCGTGTTTGGAAATGAATGATTTTTCAATTAATATTAAGAAAAATCGTTGTTCGTTTTATAAAGAAGAGATCTTTTATGGTTGTGGTGTGTTACAAAATGGAATTTATATTCTTGATACTGAGTCATCTATTATGAGTATAGAAAATAAAAGGCATAAAAGTGATAATCTAAATAATACGTATCTCTGGCATTGCAGACTAGGTCATATTAATGACAAACGCATTTCCAAGTTAAATAAAGATGGATACTTGGGGTCAACTGATTTTGAATCATTTGACAAATGCGAGTTATGCCTATTAGGTAAAATGACCAAATTCCCTTTTACTGGAAAAGGAGAAAGAGCTGCAGAACTACTAGGACTAATACATACTGATGTATGTGGACCCATGTTAATCACCACCAGAGGTGGTTTCTCTTACTTCATCACATTTACTGATGATCATTCTGGATATGGTTATGTATATCTGATGAAATTCAAGCATGAAGCACTTGAAAAATTCAAAGAATTCAAACTTGAAGCAGAGAAACAAACCAGTAAAAATATTCTCATGCTAAGATCCGATCGAGGTGGAGAATATTGAAAGGGAGAATTTTTAGATTATCTAAAAGAGAATGAGATTCTCTTGTAGTGGACTCCGTCATATACAACGCAACATAATGGTGCAACTGAACGGAGGAATCATACATTGTTAGCCATGGTACGATCGATGATGAGCCATGCAAACATCCCAAAATCATTTTGAGGTCATGTACTAATTGCTGCGTGCTACACACTTAGTCATGTCCCATCTAAATCGGTCAACAAAATGCCATACGAGCTATGGAGAGGAAAAAGACCAAACTTATCTCACATAAAAGTTTGGGATTGTGACGCTTATGTAAAGCGAAATGAATCAGATAAGCTTGAGGCTAAATCTGATAAATGCGTATTTATGGGATATCCAAAAGAGACAATTGGATATCAGTTTTATAATTCCGTTGAGAAGAAGATGTTCATCTCAAGACATGCCATATTTCTAGAGAAAGAGTTTATTCTAGGAGAGGGTAGTGGGAGCAAGATAGAACTTGAAGAAGTTCAAGAATCCACAGATACTATTGACCAATTAGATGAACCTAAGTCTGATCCCACACTTGCTGATGGATAGATTCTTGATCAGGATATAGAGACTCCTAAGGACACTTCAGCTTAACGTAAATCAAGTAGGATCATTTGACCTCGCAGAAGGTACGAATTCACGATTACTAATCAAGTATTATTAGTCGAGGATGATGAACCTACAAATTACGCAGAAGCGAAGTCAAGTATTGACTCGAAGAGATGGCAAGAAGCCATAGAATCCGAAATGAACTCAATGTATGAGAACAAGGTTTGGACCTTGGTCGACCTTCCAGGTGGGATAAAACCTATAGGTTATAAATGGATTTACAAGAAAAAGATCTATGTGGATGGAAACATCCATACATA
>NW_019266205.1:0-7986 GCF_002742605.1 Olea europaea var. sylvestris
GACCGTTTTGGATTGAACTCACAACTTCGTCGTGACCTATAAGAGATTTCGGCCATTTTTTGAAAGAATGAGCAATTTTATGTCTGGAAGGCTTGGATTGTCGACGTCCGAAGAACTGAGCGTAACTTTTGCACACGGTGTCCGTTTTGGCCCCGTAAGTACTTTTTTGGAAATGTAGCGAGCCTTTTGCATTGAACTCAAAACCTCATCGTGACGTATGATGGATTTCGGCCATTTTTCGAAAGAATGAGCAATTTTATGTCTAGAAGGCTTGGATTGTCGGCGTCCGAAGAATTGAGCGTAACTCTTGCACGCGGTGTCCGTTTTGGCCCCATAAGTACTTTTTGGACATGTAGCGACCGTTTTGGATTGAACTCCCTACTTCGTCATGACCTATAAGAGATTTCGGCCATTTTTCGAAAGAATGAGCAATTTTATGTCTAGAAGGCTTGGATTGTCGGCGTCCGAAGAATTGAGCGTAACTCTTGCACGCGGTGTCCGTTTTGGCCCCATAAGTACTTTTTGGAAATGTAGCGACCGTTTTGGATTGAACTCACAACTTCGTCGTGACCTATAAGAGATTTCGACCATTTTTTAAAAGAATGAGCAATTTTATGTCTAGAAGGCTTGGATTGTCGGCGTCCGAAGAACTGAGCGTAACTTTTGCACACGGTGTCCGTTTTGGCCCCATAATTACTTTTTGGAAATGTAGCGAGCCTTTTGCATTGAACTCAATACCTCATCGTGACGTATGATGGATTTCGGCCATTTTTCGAAAGAATGAGCAAATTTATGTTTGGAAGGCTTGGATAGTCGGCGTACGAAGAATTGAGCGTAACTTTTGCACACGATGTCCATTTTGGCCCCATAAGTACTTTTTGGACATGTAGCGACCGTTTTGGATTGAACTCACAACTTCATCATGACCTATAAGAGATTTCCGCCATTTTTCGAAAGAATGAGCAATTTTATGTTTGGAAGGCTTGGATAGTCGGCGTCCGAAGAACTGAGCGTAACTTTTGCACGCGGTGTCCGTTTTGGCCCCATAAGTACTTTTTGGACATGTAGCGACCGTTTTGGATTGAACTCACAACTTCGTCATGACCTATAAGGGATTTCGGCCATTTTTCGAAAGAATGAGCAATTTTATGTTTGGAAGGCTTGGATAGTCGGCGTCCGAAGAACTGAGCGTAACTTTTGCACGCGGTGTCCGTTTTGGCCCCATAAGTACTTTTTGGAAATGTAGCGAGCCTTTTGCATTGAACTCAAAACCTCATCGTGACGTATGATGGATTTCGACCATTTTTCGAAAGAATGAGAAAATTTATGTTTGGAAGGCTTGGATAGTCGGCGTACGAAGAATTGAGCGTAACTTTTGCACACGGTGTCCGTTTTGGCCCCATAAGTACTTTTTTGATATGTAGCGACCGTTTTGGATTGAACTCACAACTTCGTCGTGACCTATAAGGGATTTCGGCCATTTTTTGAAAAAATGAGCAATTTTATGTTTGGAAGGCTCGGATAGTCGGCGTACGAAGAACTGAGCGTAACTTTTGCACACGGTGTCCGTTTTGGCCCCATGTGTACTTTTTGGAAATGTAGCGAGCCTTTTGGATTGAACTCACAACTTCGTCGTGACCTATAAGGGATTTCGGCCATTTTTGGAATGAATGAGCAAATTTATGTTTGGAAGGCTTGGATAGTCGGCGTACGAAGATTTGGGCGTAACTTTTGCACACGGTGTCCGTTTTGGCCCCGTAAGTACTTTTTGGAAATGTAGCGACCGTTTTGGATTGAACTCACAACTTCGTCGTGACCTATAAGAGATTTCGGACATTTTTCGAAAGAATGAGCAATTTTATGTTTGGAAGGCTAGGATAGTCGGCGTCCGAAGAACTGAGCGTAACTTTTGCACACGGTGTCCATTTTGGCCCCAAAAGTACTTTTTGGAAATGTAGCGAGCCTTTTGCATTGAACTCAAAACTTCGTCGTGACCTATCAGGGATTTCGGCCATTTTTCGAAAGAATGAGCAAATTTATGTTTGGAAGGCTTGGATAGTCGGCGTCCGAAAAACTGAGCGTAACTTTTGCACACGGTGTCCGTTTCGGCCCCATAAGTACTTTTTGGAAATGTAGCGAGACTTTTGGATTGAACTCACAACTTCGTCGTGACCTGTAAGCGATTTCGGCCATTTTTCGAAAGAACGAGCAAATTTATGTTTGGAAGGCTTGGATAGTCGGCGTCCGAAGAACTGAGCGTAACTTTTGCACACGGTGTCCGTTTTGGCCCCATAAGTACTTTTTGGAAATATAGCGAGACTTTGGGATTGAACTCACAACTTCGTCGTGACCTGTAAGCGATTTCGGCCATTTTTCGAAAGAACGAGCAAATTTATGTTTGGAAGGCTTGGATCGTCGGCGTACGAAGAATTGAGCGTAACTTTTGCACGCGGTGTCCGTTTTGGCCCCATAAGTACTTTTTGGAAATGTAGCGAGCCTTTTGGATTGAACTCACAACTTCGTCGTGACTTATAAGGGATTCTGGCTATTTTTCGAAAGAATGAGCAATTTTATGTTTGGAAGGCTTGGATAGTCGGCGTCCGAAGAACTGAGCGTAACTTTTGCACACGGTGTCCGTTTTGGCCCCATAAGTACTTTTTGGATATGTAGCGACCGTTTTGGATTGAACTCACAACTTCGTCGTGACTTATAAGGGATTCTGGCTATTTTTCGAAAGAATGAGCAATTTTATGTTTGGAAGGCTTGGATAGTCGGCGTACGAAGAACTGAGCGTAACTTTTGCACACGGTGTCCGTTTTTGCCCCATGAGTACTTTTTGGAAATGTTGCGAGCCTTTTGGATTGAACTCACAACTTCGTCGTGACCTATAAGGGATTTCGGCCATTTTTGGAATGAATGAGCAAATTTATGTTTGGAAGGCTTGGATAGTCGGCTTACGAAGAATTGAGCGTAACTTTTGCACACGATGTCCGTTTTGGCCCCGTAAGTACTTTTTGGAAATGAAGCGACCGTTTTGGATTGAACTCACAACTTCGTTGTGACCTATAAGAGATTTCGGCCATTTTTCCAAAGAATGAGCAATTTTATGTTTGGAAGGCTTGGATTGTCGGCGTCCGAAGAACTGAGCGTAACTTTTGCACACGGTGTCCGTTTTGGCCCCATAAGTACTTTTTGGAAATGTAGCGAGCCTTTTGGATTGAACTCAAAACTTCGTCGTGACGTATGATGGATTTCGGCCATTTTTCAAAAGAATGAGCAAATTTATGTTTGGAAGGCTTGGATAGTCGGCGTGCGAAGAATTAAGCGTAACTTTTGCACACGGTGTCCGATTTTGCCCCATAAGTACTTTTTGGAAATTTAGCGACCCTTTTGGATTGAACTCACAACTTCGTCGTGACCTATCAGGGATTTCGGCCATTTTTCGAAAGAATGAGCAAATTTATGTTTGGAAGGCTTGGATAGTCGACGTACGAAGAACTGAGCGTAACTTTTGCACACGGTGTCCGTTTTAGGCCCATAAGTACTTTTTGGAAATGTAGCGAGCCTTTTGGATTGAACTCAGAACTTCGTCGTGACCTATAAGGGACTTCGGCCATTTTTGGAATGAATGAGCAAATTTATGTTTGGAAGGCTTGGATAGTCGACGTACGAAGAACTGAGCGTAACTTTTGCACAAGGTGTCCGTTTTGGCCCCATGAGTACTTTTTGGAAATGTAGCGAGCCTTTTGGATTGAACTCAGAACTTCGTCGTGACCTATAAGGGATTTCGGCCATTTTTGGAATGAATGAGCAAATTTATGTTTGGAAGGATTGGATAATCGGCGTACGATGAATTGAGCGTAACTTTTGCACACGGTGTCCGTTTTTGCCCCATTAGTACTTTTTGGAAATGTAGCGACCCTTTTGGATTGAACTCAAAACTTCGTCGTGACCTATAAGGGATTTCGGCCATTTTTCGAATGACTGAGCAAATTTATGTTTGGAAGGCTTGGATAGTCGGCGTACGAAGAATTGAGCGTAACTTTTGCACACGGTGTCCGTTTTGGCCCCATAAGTACTTTTTGGATATGTAGCGACCGTTTTGGATTGAACTCACAACTTCGTCGTGACCTATAAGGGATATTGGCCATTTTTCGAAAGAATGAGCAATTTTATATTTGGAAGGCTTGGATAGTCGGCGTACGAAAAACTGAGCGTAACTTTTGCACACGGTGTCCGTTTTGGCCCCATAAGTACTTTTTCGAAATGTAGCGAGCCTTTTGGATTGAACTCAGAACTTCGTCGTAACCTATAAGGGATTTCGGCCATTTTTCGAAAGAATGAGCATATTTATGTTTGGAAGGTTTGGATAGTCGGCGTACGAAGAATTGAGCGTAACTTTTGCACACGGTGTCCGTTTTGGGCCCAAAAGTACTTTTTGGAAATGTGGCGACCCTTTTGGATTGAACTCACGACTTTGTCGTGACGTATGATGGATTTCGGCCATTTTCTGAAAGAATTAGCACTTTTATACTTGGAGGGCTTGGATAGTCAGCGTACGAAAAATTGAGCGTACCTTTTGCGCACGGTGTCCGTTTTGGGCCCAAAAGTACTTTTTGGAAATGTGGCGACCCTTTTGGATTGAACTCACGACTTTGTCGTGACGTATGATGGATTTCGGCCATTTTCTGAAAGAATTAGCACTTTTATACTTGGAGGGCTTGGATAGTCAGCGTACGAAAAATTGAGCG
This sequence comes from Olea europaea var. sylvestris, assembly GCF_002742605.1. Classification (NCBI taxonomy): domain Eukaryota; kingdom Viridiplantae; phylum Streptophyta; class Magnoliopsida; order Lamiales; family Oleaceae; genus Olea; species Olea europaea. The sequence continues at coordinate 4,752 of NW_019266205.1, forward strand.
TACCTTTTGCGCACGGTGTCCGTTTTGGGCCCAAAAGTACTTTTTGGAAATGTGGCGACCCTTTTGGATTGAACTCACGACTTTGTCGTGACGTATGATGGATTTCGGCCATTTTCTGAAAGAATTAGCACTTTTATACTTGGAGGGCTTGGATAGTCAGCGTACGAAAAATTGAGCGTACCTTTTGCACCCGGTGTCCATTTTGGGCCCAAAAGTACTTTTTGGAAATGTAGCGGCCCTTTTGGATTGAACTCACCACATCATCGTGACGTATGATGGATTTTGGCCATTTTCTGAAAGAATTAGCACTTTTATACTTGGAAGGCTTGGATAGTCGGTGTACGAAGAATTGAGCGTACCTTTTGCACCCGGTGTCCATTTTGGGCCCAAAAGTACTTTTTGGAAATGTAGCGACCCTTTTGGATTGAACTCACGACTTTGTCGTGACGTATGATGGATTTTGGCCATTTTTTGAAAGAATTAGCACTTTTATACTTGGAGGGCTTGGATAGTCAGCGTACGAAGAAATGAACGTACCTTTTGCACACAGTGTCCATTTTGGGCCCATAAGTACTTTTTGGAAATGTAGCGATCCTTTTGGATTGAACTCACTACTTCGTCGTGATGTATGAGGGATTTTGGCCATTTTTTCGAAATAGTGAGCAGTTTTATGATTTTAAGGCTTGGATAGTCGGCGTACGAAGAATTGAGCGTAACATTTGCACACGGTGTCCGTTTTGGGCCCATAAGTACTTTTTGGAAATGTAGCGACCGTTTTGGATTGAACTCACCACTTCTTCGTGACGTATGACGGATTTCAGCCATTTTCTGAAAGAATTAGCACTTTTATACTTCGAAGGCTTGGATAGTCGACGTACGAAGAATTGAGCTTACCTTTTGCACACGGTGTCCGTTTTCGGCCCATAAGTACTTTTTGGAAATGTAGCGACCCTTTTGGATCGAACTCAAAACTTTGTCATGACGTATGACGGATTTCGGCCATTTTTTGAAAGAAAGATCGATTTTATGTTTGAATGCTTGGATAGTCGGCGTACGAAGAATTGAGCGTACCTTTTTCACACGGTGTCCGTTTTGGCCCCATTAGTACTTTTTGGAAATGTAGCGACCCTTTGGGATTGAACTCACACCTTCGTCGTGACCTATAAGGGATTTCGGCCATTTTTCGAAAGAATGAGCAAATTTATGTTTGGAAGGCTTGGATAGTCGGCGTACGAAGAATTGAGCGTAACTTTTGCACACGGTGTCCGTTTTGGCCCCATAAGTACTTTTTGGTTATGTAGCGACCGTTTTGGATTGAACTCACAACTTCATCGTGACCTATAAGAGATTTCGGCCATTTTTCGAAAGAATGAGTAATTTTATGTTTGGAAGACTTGGATAGTCGGCGTACGAAGAACTGAGTGTAACTTTTGCACACGGTGTCCGTTTTGGCCCTATAAGTACTTTTTGGAAATGTAGCGAGCCTTTTGGATTGAACTCACAACTTCGTCGTGACCTATAAGGGATTTCGGCCATTTTTTGAAAGAATGAGTAAATTTATGTTTGGAAGGCTTGGATAGTCGATGTACGAAGAAGTGAGCGTAACTTTTGCACACGGTGTCCGTTTTGGCTGCATAAGTACTTTTTGGAAATGTAGCGACCGTTTTGGATTGAACTCACCACTTCTTCGTGACGTATGACGGATTTCAGCCATTTTCTGAAAGAATTAGCACTTTTATACTCGGAAGGCATGGATAGTCGACGTACGAGGAATTGAGCTTACCTTTTGCACACGGTGTCCGTTTTCGGCCCATAAGTACTTTTTGGAAATGTAGCGACCCTTTTGGAATGAACTCAAAACTTCGTCGTGACGTATGACGGATTTCGGCCATTTTTTGAAAGAAAGAGCAATTTTATGTTTGAATGCTTGGATAGTCGGCGTACGAAGAATTGAGAGTACCTTTTTCACACGGTGTCCGTTTTGGCCCCACAAGTACTTTTTGGAAATGTAGCGAGCCTTTTGGATTGAACTCACAACTTCGTCATGACCTATAAGCGATTTTGTCCATTTTTCGAAAGAATGAGCAAATTTATGTTTGGAAGGCTTGGATAGTCGGCGTACAAAGAATTGAGCGTAACTTTTGCACACGGTGTCCGTTTTTGCCCCATAGGTACTTTTTGGAAATGTAGCGACCCTTTTGCATTGAACTCACAACTTCATCGTGACCTATAAGGAATTTCGGCCATTCTTCGAAAGAATGAGCAAATTTATGTTTGGAAGGCTTGGATAGTCGGCGTACGAAGAATTGAGCGTAACTTTTGCACACGGTGTCCGTTTCGGGCCCATAAGTACTTTTTGGAAATGTAGCGACCGTTTTGGATTGAATTCACCACTTCGTCATGACCGATGAGGGATTTCGGCCATTCTTCGAAAGAATGAGCAAATTTATGTTTGGAAGGCTTGGATAGTCGACGTACGAAGAATTGAGCGTAACTTTTGCACACGGTGTCCGTTTTGGCCCCATAAGTAGTTTTTGGAAATGTAGCGAGCCTTTTGGATTGAACTCACAACTTCGTCGTGACGTATGATGGATTTCGGCCATTTTTTGATAGAAAGAGCAATTTTGTGTTTGAAGGCCTGGGTAGTCGGCGTACGAAGAATTGAGTGTAACTTTTGTACACGGTGTCCGTTTTGGCCCCATAAGTACTTTTTGGATATGTAGCGACCGTTTTGGATTGAACTCACAACTTCATCGTGACCTATAAGGGATTTCGGCCATTTTTCGAAAGAATGAGCAATTTTATGTTTGGAAGGCTTGGATGGTCGGCGTACGAAGAACTGAGCGTAACTTTTGCACACGGTGTCCGTTTTGGCCCCATAAGTACTTTTTGGAAATGTAGCGAGCTTTTTGGTTTGAACTCACAACTTCGTCGTGACCTATAAGGGATTTCGGCCATTTTTCGAAAGAATGAGCAAATTTATGTTTGGAAGGATTGGATAGTCGGCGTACGAAGAATTGAGCGTTACTTTTGCACACGGTGTCCGTTTTTGCCCCATAAGTACTTTTTGGAAATGTAGCGACCCTTTTGGATTGAACTCAAAACTTCGTCGTGACCTACAAGGGATTTCGGCCATTTTTCGAATGAATGACCAAATTTATGTTTGGAAGGCTTGGATAGTCGGCGTACGAAGAATTGAGCGTAACTTTTGCACACGGTGTCCGTTTTGGCCCCA
>NW_019266206.1:0-7984 GCF_002742605.1 Olea europaea var. sylvestris
GTCGCGAAAAATGACGAAATTGCCCCAGGAGCGATTTTTGTTTCGATCAACCTGTCAAATTTCAGCCAATTTCGACACAGCTGGGAAAAATGACGAAATTACCCCCGGGGCGATTTCTATTCCCAATCAACCTGTCAAATTTGAGCCCATTCCGACACAGTCGCGAAAAAAGCCGAAATTGCTCCCGGCTCGATTTTTGTTTCCGATCAACCAATCAAATTTTAGCCCATTCCGACACAGTGGCGAAACATGACGAAATTGCCCGCGGCGCAGTTTTTTGTTTCCGATCAACCAGTCAAATTTTAGCCCATTCCGACACAGTCGAGAAAAATGTCGAAATTGCCTGCGGCGCGATCTTTATTTCCGATCAACCTGCCAAATTTCCGCCCATTCCAGCACAGTCGAGAAGACGGACGAAATTGCCCCCAGAGCGATTTTTTTTCCGATCAACCAGTCAAATTTTAGCCCATTCAGACACCGTCGCGACAAATGTCGAAATTGCCCCTGGCGCGATTTTTGATTCCGATCAACCTGTCAAATTTTAGCCCATTCCGACACAGTCGCGAAAAATGAGGAAATTGCTACCGGTGCGGTTTTTCGTTTCCGATCAACCTGTCAAGTTTTTGCCCATTCCGACACAGTCGCGAAAAATGATGAAATTGCCACTGGCGCGATTTTTGCTTCCGATCAACCAGTCAAATTTTTGCCGATTCCGACACCGTCGCGAAAAATTATGAAATTGCCCCCGGCGCGGTTTTTGTTTCCGATCAACCTATTAAATTTTAGCCCACTTCGACACAGTCGCGAAAAATGACGAAATTGCCCCCGGCGCGGTTTTTGTTTCCAATCAACTTCTCAAATTTTAGCCCATTCCGACACAGTCGCGAAGGATGACGAAATTGCCCCTGATGCGATTTTTTTTCCGATCGACCAGTCAAATTTTAGCCCATTCCGACACCTTCGCGAAACATGTCAAATTTACCACCGGCGCGATTTTTGTTTCCGATCAACCAGTCAAATTTTAGCCCGTTCTGACGCCGTCACGAAAAATGACGAAATTGCCCTCGGTGCGATTTTTTGTTTCCGATCAACATGTCAAATTTTAGCCCATTCCGTCACCGTCGCGAAAAATGACGAAATTGCCCCCGGCGCGATTTTGGTTTCCGATCAACCTGTCAAATTTTAGCCAATTCCGACAAAGTTGCGAAAAATGACAAAATTACCCCCGGCGTGGTTTTTGTTCCCGATCAACGTGTCAAATTTGAGCCCATTCCGACACAGTCGCAAAAAATGACAAAATTACCCCCGGCGCGATTTTTGGTTCCGATTAACCAGTCAAATTTTAGCTCATTCCGACACAGTCGAGAAAAATGACAAAATTGCCCACGGCACGATTTTTGTTTCCGATCGACCAGTCAAATTTTAGCCGATTCCGACACCGTCGCGAAAAATGATGAAATTGCCCCCGACTCGATTTTTGTTTCCGATCAACCTATCAAATTTTAGCCCACTCCGACACAGTCGCGAAAAATGACGAAATTGCGCCCGGCGCGATTTTTGTTTCCGATCAACCAGTTAAATTTTAGTCGATTCCGACACCGTCGCGAAAAATGATGAAATTGCCCCTGCCGCGATTTTTGTTTTCGATCAACTTGTCAAATTTTAGCCAATTCCGACACAATTACGAAAAGTGGCGAAATTCACCCGGCGCGGTTTTTGTTCCCGATCAACCTGTCAAATTTGAGCCCATTTCGACACAGTCGCGATAAAAGCCGAAATTGCCCCCGGCTCGATTTTTGTTTCCGATCAACCAGTCAATTTTAGCCCATTCCGACACAGTCGCGAAGGATGAAGTAATTGCCCCTGGAGCGATTATTTTTTCCGATCAACCAGTCAAATTTTAGCCCATTCCGACACCTTCGCGAAACATGTCGAATTTGCCACCGGCGAGATTTTTGTTTCCGATCAACCAGTCAAATTTTAGCCCGTTCTGACGCCGTCGCGAAAAATGATGAAATTGCCCCGGTGCGATTTTTTGTTTCCGATCAACCTGTCAAATTTTAGCCAATTCCGACAAAGTTGCGAAAAATGGCAAAATTACCCCCGGCGTGGTTTTTGATCCTGATCAACGTGTCAAATTTGAGCCCATTCCGACACAGTCGCAAAAAATGACGAAATTACCCCCGGCGCGATTTTTGGTTCCGATCAACCAGTCAAATTTTAGCTCATTCCGACACAGTCGAGAAAAATGACGAAATTACCCCCGGCGCGATTTTTATTTCCGATCGAACTGTCAAATTTCAGCCAATTCCGACACAGTCGAGAAAAATGACGAAATTACCCCCGGCGCGATTTTTGTTTCCGATCAACCTATCAAATTTTAGCCCACCCTGACACAGTCGCGAAAAATGACGAAATTACCCCCGGCGCGATTTTTGTTTCCGATCCACCAGTCAAATTTTAGCCGATTCCGACACCGTCGCGAAAAATGATGAAATTGCCCCCGACTCGATTTTTGTTTCCGATCAACCTATCAAATTTTAGCCCACTCCGACACAGTCGCGAAAAATGACGAAATTGCCCCCGGCGCGATTTTTGTTTCCGATCCACCAGTCAAATTTTAGCCGATTCCGACACCGTCGTGAAAAATGATGAAATTGGCCCTGGCGCGATTTTTGTTTTCGATCAACTTGTCAAATTTTAGCCAATTCCGACACAGTTGCGAAAAATGGCGAAATTCACCCGGCGCGGTTTTTGTTCCCGATCAACCTGTCAAATTTGAGCCCATTCCGACACAGTCGCGAAACATGACGAAATTGCCCCCGGCGCGATTTTTTTGTTTCCGATCAACCTGTCAAATTTTAGCCCATTCCGACACAGTCGCGAGGGATGACGTAATTGTCCCTGGAGCGATTTTTTTTCCGATCAACCAGTCAAATTTTAGCCCATTCCGACACCTTCGCGAAACATGTCGAATTTGCCACCGGCGCGATTTTTGTTTCCGATCAACCAGTCAAATTTTGGCCCGTTCCCACGCCGTCGTGAAAAATGACGAAATTGCCCCAGGTGCGATTTTTTGTTTCCGATCAACCTTTCAAATTTTAGCCCATTCCGACAAAGTTGCGAAAAATGATAAAATTACCCCCGGCTTGGTTTTTGTTCCCGATCAACGTGTCAAATTTGAGCCAATTCCGACACTGTCGTAAAAAATGACGAAATTACCCCCGGCGCGATTTTTGGTTCCGATCAACCAGTGAAATTTTAGCTCATTTCGACACAGTCGAGAAAAATGACAAAATTACCCCCGGCGAGATTTTTATTTTCGATCAACCTGATAAAATTTCAGCCCATTCCGACACAGTCGAGAAAATGACGAAACTACCCTTGACTCGATTTTTGTTTCCGACCAACTAGTCAAATTTTAGCCGATTCCGACGCCTTCACGAAATATGACGAAATTGCCCACGGCACGATTTTTGTTTCCGATCGACCTGTCAAATTTTTGCCGATTCCGACACCGTCGCGAAAAATGACGAAATTGTCCCCGGCGCGATTTTTGTTTCTGATCAACCTATCAAATTTTAACCCACTCCGACACAGTCGCGAAAAATGATGAAATTGCCCCCGGTGCGATTTTTGTTTCCGATCAACCAGTCAAATTTTAGCCGATTCCGACACCGTCGCGAAAAATGATGAAATTGCCCTCGGCGCGATTTTTATTTTCGATCAACTTGTCAAATTTTAGCCAATTCCGACACAGTTCCGAAAAATGGCGAAATTCACCCGGCGCGGTTTTTGTTCCCGATCAACCTGTCAAATTTGAGCCCATTCCGACACAGTCGCGAAAAAAGCCGAAATTGCCCCCGGCTCGATTTTTGTTTCCGATCAACCAGTCAAATTTTAGCCCATTCCGACACAGTCGCGAAACATGACGAAATTGCTCCCGGCGCGGTTTTTTGTCTCCGATCAATCTGTCAAATTTTAGCCCATTCCGACACAGTCGCGAAGGATGACGTATTTGCCCCAAGAGCGATTTTTTTTCGATCAACCAGTCAAATTTTAGCCCATTCCGACACCTTCGCGAAACATGTCGAATTTGCCACCTGCGCGATTTTTGTTTCCGATCAACCAGTCAAATTTTAGCCCGTTCCCACGCCGTCGCGAAAAATGACGAAATTGCCCCAGTGCGATTTTTTTGTTTCCGACCAACCTGTCAAATTTTAGCCCATTCCGACAAAGTTGCGAAAAATGACAAAATTACCCCCGGCGTGGTTTTTATTCCCGATCAACGTGTCAAATTTGAGCCCATTCCGTTACGGTCGCAAAAAATGACGAAATTACCCCCGGTGCGAGTTTTGGTTCCGATCAACCTGTCAAATTTTAGCTCATTCCGACACAGTCGAGAAAAATGACAAAATTACCCCCGGCGAGATTTTTATTTTCGATCAACCTGCCAAATTTCAGCCCATTCCGACACAGTTGAGAAAATGACGAAACTGCCCTCGACTCGATTTTTGTTTCCGACCAACCAGTCAAATTTTAGCCGATTCCGACGCCTTCGCGAAAATTGACGAAATTGCCCACGGCACGATTTTTGTTTCCGATCGACCTATCAAATTTTTGACGATTCCGACACCATCGCGAAAAATGACGAAATTGCCCCCGGCGCGATTTTTGTTTCCGATCTACCTATCAAATTTTAGCCCACTCCGACACAGTCGCGAAAAATGACGAAATTGCCCCCGGCGCGATTTTTGTTTCCAATCAACCAGTCAAATTTTAGCCGATTCCGACACCGTCGCGAAAAATGATTAAATTGCCCCCGACGCGATTTTTGTTTTCGATCAACTTGTCAAATTTTAGCCAATTACGACACAGTTACGAAAAATGGCGAAATTCACCCGGCGCGGTTTTTGTTCCGGGTCAACCTGTCAAATTTGAGCACATTTCGACACAGTCGCGAAAAAGCCGAAATTGCCCCTGGCGCGGTTTTTTGTTTCCGATCAACCTGTCAAATTTTAGCCCATTCCGACACAGTCGCGAAGGATGAAGTAATTGCCCCTGTAGCGATTTTTTTTCCGATCAACCAGTCAAATTTTAGCCCATTCCGACACCTTCGCGAAACATGTCGAATTTGCCACCGGCGCGATTTTTGTTTCCGATCAACCAGTCAAAATTTGGCCCGTTCCCACGCCGTCGTGAAAAATGACGAAATTGCCCCCGGTGCGATTTTTTGTTTCCGATCAACCTTTCAAATTTTAGCCCATTCCGACAAAGTTACGAAAATTGACAAAATTACCCCCGACGTGGTTTTTGTTCCCGATCAACGTGTCAAATTTGAGCCAATTCCGACACAGTAGCAAAAAATTACGAAATTACCCCCGGCGCGATTTTTGATTCCGATCAACCAGTGAAATTTTAGCTCATTCCGACACAGTCGAAAAAAATGACAAAATTACCCCCGGCGAGATTTTTATTTTCGATCAACCTGCCAAATTTCAGCCCATTCCGACACAGTCGAGAAAATGACGAAACTGCCCTCGACTCGATTTTTGTTTCCGACCAACCAGTCAAATTTTAGCCGATTCCGACGCCTTCGCGAAATATGACGAAATTGCCCACGGCACGATTTTTGTTTCCGATCGACCTGTCAAATTTTTGCCGATTTCGACACCGTCGCGAAAAATGACGAAATTGCCCCCGGCGCGATTTTTGTTTACGATCAACCTATCAAATTTTAGCCCACTCCGACACAGTCGCGAAAAATGACAAAATTGCCCCTGGCGCGGTTTTTGTTTCCGATCAACCATTCAAATTTTAGCCGATTCCGACACCGTCTCGAAAAATGATGAAATTGCCCTCGACTCGATTTTTGTTTCCGATCAACCTATCAAATTTTAGCCCACTCCGACACAGTCGCGAAAAATGACGAAATTGCCCACGGCGCGGTTTTCGTTTCCGATCAACCAGTCAAATTTTAGCCGATTCCGACACCGTCGCGAAAAATGATGAAATTGCCCTCGGCGCGATTTTTATTTTCGATCAACTTGTCAAATTTTAGCCAATTCCGACACAGTTCCGAAAAATGGCGAATTCACCCGGCGCGATTTTTGTTCCCGATCAACCTGTCAAATTTGAGCACATTCCGACACAGTCGCGAAAAAAGCCGAAATTGCCCCCGGCTCGATTTTTGTTTCCGATCAACCGGTCAAATTTTAGCCCATTCCGACACAGTCGCGAAACATGACGAAATTGCTCCCAGCGCGGTTTTTTGTTTCCGATCAATCTGTCAAATTTTATCCCATTCCGACACCTTCGCGAACCATGTCGAGTTTGCCACCTGCGCGAATTTTTTTTCCGATCAACCAGTCAAATTTTAGCCCGTTCCCACGCCGTCGCGAAAAATGACGAAATTGCCCCCGGTGCGATTTTTTTGTTTCCGATCAACCTGTCAAATTTTAGCCCATTCCGACAAAGTTGCGAAAAATGACAAATTTACCCCCGGCGTGGTTTTTGTTCCCGATCAACGTGTCAAATTTGAGCCCATTCCGACACAGTCGCAAAAAATGACGAAATTATCCCAGGCGCGATTTTTGGTTCCAATCAACCAGTCAAATTTTAACTCATTCCGACACAGTCGAGAAAAATGACAAAATTACCCCCGACGAGATTTTTATTTTCGATCAACCTGCCAAATTTCAGCCCTTTCCGACACAGTCGAGAAAATGACGAAACTGCCCTCGACTCGATTTTTGTTTCCGATCAACCTATCAAATTTTAGCCCTCTCCGACACAGTCGCGAAAAATGACGAAATGCCCCCGGCGCGATTTTTGTTTCCGATCAACCAGTCAAATTTTAGCCGATTCCGACACCGTCTCGAAAATTGATGAAATTGCCCTCGACTCGATTTTTGTTTCCGATCAACCTATCAAATTTTAGCCCACTCCGACACAGTCGCGAAAAATGACGAAATTGTCCCCGGCGCGGTTTTCGTTTCCGATCAACCAGTCAAATTTTAGCCGATTCCGACACCGTCGCAAAAAATGATGAAATTGCCCTCGGCGCGATTTTTATTTCCGATCAACCAGTCAAATTTTAGCCGATTCCGACACCGTCTCGAAAAATGATGAAATTGCCCCCGACTCGATTTTTGTTTCCGATCAACCTATCAAATTTTAGCCCACTCGGACACAGTCGCGAAAAATGACGAAATGCCCCCGACGCGATTTTTGTTTCCGATCAACTTGTCAAATTTTAGCCGATTCCGACACCGTCTCGAAAAATGATGAAATTGCCCCCGACTCGATTTTTGTTTCCGATCAACCTATCAAATTTAGCCCACTCCGACACAGTCGCGAAAAATGACGAAATTGCCCCCGGCGCGGTTTTCGTTTCCGATCAACCAGTCAAATTTTAGCAGATTCCGACACAGTCGCGAAAAATGACGAAATGCCCCCGGCGCGATTTTTGTTTCCGATCAACCAGTCAAATTTTAGCCGATTCCGACACCGTCTCGAAAAATGATGAAATTGCCCCCGACTCGATTTTTGTTTCCGATCAACCTATCAAATTTTAGCCCACTCCGACACAGTCGCGAAACATGACGAAATTGCCCTCGGCGCGGTTTTTTGTTTCCGATCAACCAGTCAAATTTTAACTCATTCCGACACAGTCGAGAAAAATGACAAAATTACCTCCGGCGAGATTTTTATTTTCGATCAACCTGCCAAATTTAAGCCCTTTCCGACACAGTCGAGAAAATGACGAAACTGCCCTCGACTCGATTTTTGTTTCCGATCAACCTATCAAATTTTAGCCCACTCTGACACAGTCGCGAAAAATGACGAAATTGCCCCTGGCGCGGTTTTTGTTTCCGATCAACCAGTCAAATTTTAGCCGGTTCCGACACCGTCGCGAAAAATGATGAAATTGCCCTCGGCGCGATTTTTATTTTCGATCAACTTGTCAAATTTTAGCCAATTC
>NW_019266207.1:0-7984 GCF_002742605.1 Olea europaea var. sylvestris
AAACCACTTTTCATTGGCTCGATTCCAATCGAATTAGACTAGCAATTTACCGAAAACGATCAAACCCGAAGTTATCATGAAATTGAAAACCACTTTCCATTTGCACGATTCCAATCGATTTAGACTAGCAATTTGCCGAAAACAATCAATCTCGAAGTTATCATGAAGTCGAAAACCACTTTTCATTGGCTCGATGCAAATCGAATTAGACTAGCAATTTTTCGAAAACTATCAAACCCGAAGTTATCATGAAATCGAAAGACACTTTTCATTGGCCAAATCCAATCGAATTAGACTAGCAATTCGCCTAAAATGATCAAACCCGAAGTTATCATGAAATCAAAAATCATGTATCATTGGCTCGATTCAAATCGAATTAGAATAGGATTTCGCCAAAAATGAACAAACCCGAAGTAATCATGAAATCAAAAACCACTATTCATTGCCCTGATTCCAATCGAATTAGACTTGCGTTTCACCAAAATTGAACAAAGCCGAAGTTATCATGAAATCGAAAAACACTTTCCATTGGCTCAATTCCAATTTAATTAGACTAGCAATTAGCCAAAAACGAACAAACCCGAAGTTATCATGAAATCAAAAACCACTCTTCATCGGCTCAATTCCAATAGAATTAGACTAGTAATTCGTCGAAAATGATCGAGCCTGAAGTTATCATGAAATCAAGAACCACTTTTCATTGGCTCGATTCCAATCGAATTAGACTAGCAATTTTAGAAAATGGTCAAGCCCAAAGTTATCATGAAATCAAAAACCACTTTTCATTGGCTCGATTTCAATTGATTTAGACTAGCAATTCGACAAAACGAACAAACCCGAAGTTATCATGAAATCGAAAAGCACTTTTCAGTGACTCGATTCCAATCGAATTAGACTAGCAACTCACCGAAAAGGATCAAACTCGAAGTTATCATGAAATCAATAACCACTCTTCATTGGATCAAGTCCAATAGAATTAGACTAGCAATTCGTCGAAAATGATCAAACCCGAAGTTATCATGAAATCAAGAACCACTTTTAATTGGGTCGATTCCAATCGAATTAGACTAGCAATTTTTGAAAATGGTCAAAACCAAAGTTTGTCGTGAAATCAAAAACCACTTTTCATTTGCTCGATTCCAATTGAATTAGACTAGTAATTCGAGAAAACGAACAAACCCGAAGTTATCAAGAAATCAAAAACCACTTTTTCGTGACTCGATTCCAGTCGAATTAGACTAGCAATTCACCGAAAATGATCAAACCTGAAGTTATCATAAAATCAAAAACCACTTTTCATTGGCTTGACTCCAATCGAATTAGACTTGCAATTAGTCGAAAACGAACAAACTCAAAGTTATCATGAAATCAAAAACCACTTTTCATTAGCTCGATTCCAATCGAATTGGAGTAGCAATTCGTCGGTCAAACTCGAAGTTATAATGAAATCAAGAACCACTTTTAATTAGTTCAATTCCAATCGAATTAGACTATCAATTTTCGAAAATGAAAAAATCTGAAGTTATCATGAAATCAAAACCACTTTTCGTTGGCTCGATTCCAATCAAATTAGACCAGAAATTCGTCGAAAACAATCAAACCCGAACTTATCATGAAATCAAAACCACTTTTCATTGGCTCGATTATAATCGAATTAGACTAGGAATTCGTCGAAAATGATCAAACCCGAAGTTATCATGAAATCAAAAACCACTTTTCATTGGCTCGATTCCAATCGAATTAGGCTAGCAATTTGTCAAAAATGAACAGACCCGAAGTTATCATGAAATCAAAAACCACTTTTCAGTGGTCCAATTCCAATCGAATTAGACTAGGAATTCGTCGAAAATGATCAAACCCGAAGTTATCATGAAATCAAAAATCACTTTTCATTGGCTCGATTCCAATCGAATTAGGCTAGCAATTCGTCAAAAATGAACAGACCCGAAGTTATCATGAAATCAAAAACCACTTTTCAGTGGTCCAATTCCAGTCGAATTAGACTAGCAATTCCCCAAAAATGAACAAACCCGAAGTTATCATGAAATCAAAAACCACTTTTCATTGGCTCGATTCAAATCAAATTAGAATAGCATTTCGCCAAAAACGAACAATATCATGAAATCAAAAACCACTTTTCATTGGCCTGATTCCAATCGAATTAAACTTGCATTTCACTAAAAACGAACAAAGCAGAAGTTATCATGAAATCAAAAAACACTTTTCATTGGCTCAAATTCAATTTAATTAGACTAGCAATTAGCCAAAAATGAACAAACCCGAAGTTATCATGAAATCAAAAACCACTCTTAATTGGCTCAATTCCAATAGAATTAGACTAGCAATTCGTCGAAAATGATCAAACCCGAAGTTATCATGAAATCAAGAACCAATTTTCATTGGCTCGATTCCAATCGAATTAGACTAGCAATTTTCGAAAATGGTCAAGCCCAAAGTTATCATGAAATCAAAAACCACTTTTCATTGGCTCGATTCCAATCGATTTAGACTAGCAATTCGACAAAACGAACAAACCCGAAGTTATCATGAAATCAAAAACTACTTTTCAGTGACTCGATTCCAATCAAATTAGACTAGCAATTCACCAAAAATGAACAAATCCGAAGTTATCATGAAATCAAAAACCACTTTTCATTAGCACGACTCCAATCGAATTGGACTAGCAATTCGCCAAAAACGACCTAACCCGAAGTTATCATGAAATCGAAAACCACTTTTCATTGGCTCGATTCCAATCGAATTAGACTAGTAATTTGATAAAGAGGAACAAACTAGATGTTATCATGAAATCAAAAACCGCTTTTCAGTGAGTCGATTCCAATCGAATTAGACTAGCAATTCACCAAAAACGAACAAATCCGAAGTTATCTTGAAAACAAAAACCACTTTTCATTAGCACGATTCCAATCGAATTAGACTAGCAATTCGCCAAAAACGACCTAACCTGAAGTTATCATGAAATCAAAAACCACTTTTCATTGGCTCGATTCCAATCGACTTAGACTAGTAATTTGACAAAGATTAAGAAACCCGATGTTATCATGAAATCAAAAACCACTTTTCAGTGAGTCGATTCCAATCGAATTAGACTAGCAATTCACCAAAAATGAACAAATCCGAAGTTATCATGAAAACAAAAACCAGTTTTCATTAGCACGATTCTAATTGAATTAGACTAGCAATTCGCCCAAAACGAACTAACCCGATGTTATCATGAAATCAAAAACTACTTTTCATGGGATCGATTCCAATCGAATTAGACTAGCAATTCGCCGAAAATGATCAAACCCGAAGTTATCATGAAATCAAGAGCCACCTTTCATTGGCTCGATTCCAATTGAATTAGACTAGCAATTTTTGAAAATGGTGAGGCCCAAAGTTATCATGAAATCAAAAACCACTTTTCATTGGCTCGATTCCAACCGAATTAGACTAGCAATCCGACAAAATAAACAAAACCCGAAGTTATCATGAAATCAAAAACCACTTTTCAGTGACTCGATTCCAAATGAATTAGACTAGCAATTCGCTCAAAACGAGCTAACTCGAAGTGATTATGAAATCGAAAATCACTTTTCATTGGCTCGATTCCAATCAAATTAGACTAGAAATTTGCCAAAGATGAACAAACCCGATGTTATCATAAAATCAGAAACCACTTTTCATTCACTCGATTCCAATCGAATTAGACTAGCAATTTTCCAAAGACGAACAAACCCGATGTTTTTGGTCATGAAATCAAAAACCACTTTTCATTAGCACGATTCCAATCGAATTAGACTAGCAATTCGCCCAAAACGAACTAACCCGAAGTGATGATGAAATCGAAAATCACTTTTCATTGGCTCGATTCCAATCCAATTAGACTAGCAATTTGCCAAAGACGAACAAACCCGATGTTATCATGAAATCAGAAATCACTTTTCATTCACTCGATTCCAATCGATTTAGACAAGCAATTTGCCAATGAAGAACAAAGCCGATGTTATCATGAAGTCAAAAACTACTTTTCATTCGCTCGATTCCAATCGAATTAGACTAGCAATTTGCCAAAGACGAACAAACCCAGAGGCATCATGAAATAAAAACCACGTTTCATTGGCTCGACTATAATCGAATTAGACTAGCAATTCGTCGAAATTGATCTAACCCGAAATCATGAAATCAAAAATCACTTTTCATTGGCGCGATTCCAATTGAATTAGACTAGCAATTCGCCAAAAATGAAAAAACAGAAGTTATCATGAAATCAAAAACCACTTTTCATTGGCTCGATGCCGATCGAATTACACTAGCAATTTCCCCAAAAGAATCAAACTTGAAGTTATCATGAAAACAGAAAACCCTTTTGATTGGCTTAATTCCAATCGAATTAAGCTAACAATTCGCCAAAAATGAACAAACACGAAGTTATCAAGAAATCAAAAACAACTTTTCATTGGCTCGATTCCAATCGAATTAGACTAGCAATTTACCGAAAACGATTAAACCCCGAAGTTATCATAAATCGAAAAACACTTTTCATTGGTTCGAATCCAATCGAATTAGAGTAGCAATTAGCCGAAAATGAACAAACCCGAAGTTATCATGAAATTAAAAATCACTTTTCATTGGCTCGATTCCAATCGAATTAGAATAGCAATTCGACAAAAATGGACAAACCCTAAGTTATCATGTAATAAAAAACTACTTTCTGTTGGCTCGATCCATATTGTATTAGACTCGCATTTCGCAAGAAACGAACAAACCCGAAGTTATCATGAAATCGAAAACCACGTTTCATTAGCTTGATTCCAATCGAATTAGACTAGCAATTCGCCAAAAATGAACAAATCCGAAGTCATCATGAAATCAAAAAACACTTTTATTGGTCCGATTCCAATCGAATTAGACTAGCAATTCGCCAAAGACGAACAAACCCGATGTTATCCTGAAATCGAAAGCAACTTTTCATTGGCTCAATTCCAATCAAATTAGACTAGAAATTCTCCGAAAATGATCACCCCCGAAGTTATCAGGAAATCAAAAACCACTTTTCAATGGCTCGATTCCAATTGAATAAGACAAGCAATTCGGCAAAAATGAACAAACACGAAGTTATCATTAAATCAAAAAACCACTTTTCATTGGCTCGATTCCAATCGAATTAGACTAGCGTTTCGCCAAAAATGAACAAACCCGAAGTTATCATGAAATCAAAATCCACTTTTCATTGGCACGATTCCAATCGAATTAGACAAGCAATTTACCGAAAATGATCAAACCCGAAGTTATCATGAAATCGAAAACCACTTTTCATTGGCTCGATTCCAATCGAATTAGACTAGTAATTTTTCGATAATGATCAAACCCGAAGTTATCATGAAATCGAAAGCCACTTTTCATAGGGTCGATTCCAACCAAATTAGACTAGCAATTAGTCGAAAATAATCAAACCCGAAGTTATTATGAAATTAAAAACCACTTTTCATTGGCTCGATTCCAATCGAATTAGACTAGCAGTTAGCCGAAAACGATCAAACCCAAAGTTATCATGGAATCAAAAACCACTTTTCGTTGGCTCCATTCCAATCGAATTAGACTCGCAATTCGCCAAAAATGAACAAACCCGAAGTTATCATGAAATCGAAAACCACTTTTCATTGGAACGATTCCAATCGAATTAGACTAGCAATTAGCCAAAAACGATCAAACTCAAAATTATCGTGAAATGAAAAACCACTTTTCATTGGGTCCATTCCAATCAAATAAGACTAGCATTTCATCAAAAACGAACAAACCCGAAGTTATCATGAAATCGAAAGCCACTTTTCATTGGTTCGATTCCAATCGAATTAGACTAGCGATTCGTAAAAAAATGAACAAACCAGAATTTATCATGAAATCAAAACCACTTTTCATTGGCTCAATTCCAAACGAATTAGACTAGTAATTCACCAAAAACGAACAAACCCAAAGTTATCATGAAAGCCAAAACCACTTTTCATTGGCTCGATTCCGGTCGAATTAGACTAGCAATTTGCCAAAAATGATCTGACAAGAAGTTATCTTGAAATTGAAAAACACATTTCATTAGCTCAATTCTAATCGAATTAGACTAGCAATTAGCCGAAACAAACAAACCCAAAGTTATCATGAAATCAAAAACCACTTTTCATTGGCTCGATTCCAATCGAATTAGACTAGCAATTCGCCAAAAATGAACTAACCCGAAGTTATCATGAAACCAAAAACTACTTTCCATTGACTCAATTCCAATCGAATTAGACTAGCATTTCGCCAAAACGAACAAACCCAAAGTTATCATGAAATCAAAAACCACTTTCCATTGGCTTGATTCCAATCGAATTAGACTAGCAATTTGCCGAAAACGATCAAACCCAATGTTATCATGAAATCGAAAACCCACTTTTAATTGGCTCGATTCAAATCGAATTAGACTAGCAGTTTGTCGAAAATGAAGAAACCCGAATTTATCATGAAATCGAAGACCACTTTTCATTGGCTCGATTCCAATCGAATTAGACTACCATTTCGCCAAAAATGAACAAACCCGAAGTTATCATGAAATCAAAAACAACTTTTCATTGGCTCGATTCCAATCGAATTAGACTAGCATTTCGCCAAAAATGAACAAACCTAAAGTTATCATGAAATCGAAAGCCTCTTTTCATTGGTTCGATTCAAATCGAATTAGACTAGCAATTTTGTCGAAAACAATCAAGCCCGAACTTATCATGAAATCGAAACACTTTCCATTGGCTCGATTACAATCGAATTAGACTAGTAATTAGCCGAAAACGAACAAACCCGAAGTTATAGTGAAATCAAAAACCACTTTTCATTGGCTCAATTCCAATCGAATTAGACTAGTAATTAGCCGAAAATGAACAAACCCGAAATTATCACGAAATTAAAAACCACTTTTCATCGGCACGATTCCAATCAAATTAGACTAGGAATTCGCCAAAAAAGAACAAACTTGAAGTTATCATGAAATAAAAAACCACTTTACATCGGCACGATTCCGATCGAATTAGACTAGCAATTCGGCAAAAATGAACGAACCCGAAGTTATCATGAAACCAAAAACTACTTTCCATTGACTCGATTCCAATCGAATTAGACCAGAATTTCGCCAAAACGAACAAACCCAAAGTTATCATGAAATCAAAAAACACTTTTCTTTAGCTCAATTCCAATCGAATTAGACTTGCAATTTGCCGAAAACGATCAAACCCGTAGTTGCCATGAAATCAAAAACCACTTTTCATCCGCAAGATTCCAATCGAATTAGACTAGCGATTCGCCAAAAATGAACAAACTTGAAGTTGTCATAAAATCAAAAAAAACTTTTCACCGGCACGATTCCAATCGAATTAGACTAGCAATTCGCCAAAAATGATCAAACCCGATGTTATCATGAAATCAAAAACAACTTTTCATTGGCTCGATTCCAATCGAATTAGACTAGCAATTAGCGGAAAACGATCAAACCCGAAGTTATCATGAAAACAAATACCATTTTTCATTGGCCCCATTCCAATCGAATTAGACTGGCAATTCGCCAAAAATGAACAAACCCGAATTTATCATGAAATCAAAAATTACTTTTCATTGGCTCGATTCCAATCAAATTAGACTAGCAATTTGTCGAAAACAATCAAACCCGAAGTTATCATGAAATCGAAAAACACTTTTCATTGCCTTGATTCCAATCGAATTAGACTAGTAATTAGCCGAAAATGAACAAACCCGAAATTATCATGAAATTAAAAACCACTTTTCATCGGCTCGATTCCAATCGAATTAGACTAGCAATTCGCCAAAAAAGAACAAACTTGAAGTTATCATGAAATAAAAAACCACTTTATCTCGGTACGATTCCAATCGAATTAGACTAGCAATTCGGCAAAAATGAACGAACCCGAAGTTATCATGAAACCAAAAACAACTTTTCATT
>NW_019266208.1:0-7981 GCF_002742605.1 Olea europaea var. sylvestris
AACATAAACCGCGCTAGGGACAATTTCGTCATTTTTCGCGACGGTGTCGGAATGGGCTGAAATTTGGCAGGTTGATGGGAAACACAAGTCGCTCCGGGGGCAATTTCGTCATTTTTCGCTACGGAGTCGGAATGGGCTAAAATTTGAATGGTTGGTCGGAAACAAAAATCGCGTCGGGGGCAATTTCGTCATTTTTCGCGACGGTGTCGGAATGGGCTAAAATTTGTCAGGTTGATCGGAAACAAAAATCGCCCCGGGGTAATTTCGTCATTTTTCGTGACGGTGTCGGAATGGACTAAAATTTAACAGGTTGATCGTAAACAAAAATCTCGTCGGGGGCATTTTCGTCATTTTTCACGACGGTGTAGGAATGGGCTTAAATTTCACAGGTTGATCGGAAAGAAAAACCGCGCTAGGGACAATTTCGTCATTTTTCGCGACGGTGTCGGAATCGGCTGAAATTTAGGAGGTTGATGAGAAACACAAATCGCGCTGGGGGTAATTTCGTAATTTTTCGCAACGGTGTCGGAATGGGCTAAAATTTGACAGGCTGATGAAAAACAAAAATCGTGCCGGGGGCAATTTCGTCATTTTTCTCGACGGTGTCGGAATGGGCTAAAATTTGATTGGCTGATCGGAGAAAAAATTCGCGTCGGGGGCAATTTCGTCATTTTTCGCGACGGTGTCGGAATGGGCTAAAATTTGACTGGCTGATCAAAAACAAAAATAGTGCCGGGGGCAATTTCGTCATTTTCTCGACGGTGTCGGAATGGGCTAAAATTTGATTGGCTGATCGGAAACAAAAATCGCGCCGGGGGCAATTTCGTCATTTTTCGCGTCGGTGTCGGAATGGGCTAAAATTTGACAGGCTGATCGGAAACAAAAATCGTATCGGGGGCAATTTCGTTATTTTTTTCGACGGTGTCGGAATGGGCTAAAATTTGACTGGTTGATCGGAAACAAAAATCGCGCCGGGGGCGATTTCGTCATTTTTCGCGACGGTGTCAAAATGAGCTCAAATTTCACCGATTGATGGAAAACAAAAATCGCGTCGAGGCCAATTTCGTCATTATTCGCAACGGTGTTGGAATGAACATAAATTTGACATATTGATCGGAAACAAAAATCGCGCCGGGGGCAATTTCGTCATTTTTGGCGACGGTGTTGGAATCGTCTAAAATTTGACTGATTGATGGGAAACAAAAATCTCGCCGGGGGCAATTTCGTCATTTTTCGCGACGGTGTCGGAATGGGCTAAAATTTGACTGGCTGATCGGAAACAAAAATCGCGCCGGGGGCAATTTTGTCATTTTTCGCGACGGTGTCGGAATCTACTAAAATTTACATGATTGATCGGAAACAAAAATCGCGTCGGGGGCAGTTTCTTCATTTTTCGCGACGGTGTCGAAATGGGCTAAAATATGATAGGCTGATCGGAAACAAAAATCGCGCCGGGGGCAATTTTCATTTTTCGCGACGGTGTCGAAATGGGCTAAAATATGACAGGTTTATCGGAAACAAAAATCGCGTCGGGGGCAATTTCGCCATTTCTCGCGATGGTGTCAGAATGGGCTAAAATTTAACTGGCTGATCGGAAACAAAAATCGCGCCGGGGGTAATTTCGTCATTTTTCTCGACGGTGTCGGAATGGGTTAAAATTTGACTGGCTGATCGGAAACAAAAATCGCGCCGGAGGCAATTTCGTCATTTTTCTTGGCGGTGTCGGAATGGGCTAAAATTTGACAGGCTGATCGGAGACAAAAATCGCGCCGAGGGCAATTTTGTCATTTTTCGCGACGGTGTCGGAATGGGCTGAAATTTGAATGGTTGGTCGGAAACAAAAATCGCGTCGGGGGCAATTTCGTCATTTTTCGCGACGGTGTCGGAATGGGCTAAAATTTGGCAGGTTGATCGGAAACAAAAATCTCCCCGGGGTTAATTTCGTCATTTTTCGTGACGGTGTCGGAATGGACTAAAATTTAACAGGTTGATCGTAAACAAAAATCTCGTCGGGGGCATTTTCGTCATTTTTCACGACGGTGTCCGAATGGGCTTAAATTTCACAGGTTGATCGGAAAGAAAAACCGCGCTAGGGACAATTTCGTCATTTTTCGCGACGGTGTCGAAATGGGCTGAAATTTAGGAGGTTGATGAGAAACACAAATCGTGCTGGGGGTAATTTCGTAATTTTTCGCAACGGTGTCGAAATGGGCTAAAATTTGACAGGCTGATGAAAAACAAAAATCGTGCCGGGGGCAATTCGTCATTTTTCTCGACGGTGTCGGAATGGGCTAAAATTTGACTGGCTGATCAAAAACAAAAATAGCGCCGGGGGCAATTTCGTCATTTTTCTCGACGGTGTCGGAATGGGCTAAAATTTTATTGGCTGATCGGAAACAAAAATCGCGCCGGGGGCAATTTCGTCATTTTTCGCGTCGGTGTCGGAATGGGCTAAAATTTGACAGGCTGATCGGAAACAAAAATCGTATCGGGGGCAATTTCGTTATTTTTTTCGACGGTGTCGGAATGGGCTAAAATTTGACTGGCTGATCGGAAACAAAAATGGCGTCGAGGCCAATTTCGTCATTTTTCGCGACGGTGTCGGAATGGGCTAAAATTAGACAGGCTGATCGGAAGCAAAAATCACGCCGGGGGCAATTTTGTCATTTTTTGCGACGGTGTCAGAATGGGCTAAAATTTGACTGGCTGATCGGAAACAAAAATCGCGCCGGGGGCAATTTCGTCATTTTTCGCGATGGAGTCGGAATGGGCTAAAATTTGACAGGCTGATCGGAAACAAAAATCGCGTCGGGGGCAGTTTCTTCATTTTTCGCGA
The DNA here is from genome assembly GCF_002742605.1 of Olea europaea var. sylvestris. Lineage (NCBI taxonomy): Eukaryota > Viridiplantae > Streptophyta > Magnoliopsida > Lamiales > Oleaceae > Olea > Olea europaea. The sequence continues at coordinate 2,837 of NW_019266208.1, forward strand.
CGGTGTCGAAATGGGCTAAAATATGATAGGCTGATCGGAAACAAAAATCGCGCCGGAGGCAATTGTCATTTTTCGCGACGGTGTCGAAATGGGCTAAAATTTGACAGGTTTATCGGAAACAAAAATCGCGCCGGGGGCAATTTCGCCATTTCTCGCGATGGTGTCAGAATGGGCTAAAATTTAACTGGCTGATCGGAAACAAAAATCGCACCGGGGGTAATTTCGTCATTTTTCTCGACGGTGTCGGAATGGGTTAAAATTTGACTGGCTGATCGGAATCAAAAATCGCGCCGGAGGTAATTTCGTCATTTTTCTTGGCGATGTCGGAATGGGCTAAAATTTGACAGGCTGATCGGAGACAAAAATCGCGCCGAGGTCAATTTTGTCATTTTTCGCTACGGTGTCGGAATGGGCTAAAATTTCACAGGCTGATCGGACACAAAAATCGCACCGGGGGCAATTTCGTCATTTTCCGAGACGGTGTCGGAATGGGCTAAAATTTGACTGGCTGATCGAAAACAATAATCGCGTCAGGGGCAATTTCGTCATTTTTCGTGACGGTGTCGGAATGGGCTGAAATTTGACTAGCTGATCGGAAACAAAAATCGCGTCAGTGGCAATTTCGTCATTTTTCCCGACGGTGTCGGAATGGGCTAAAATTTGACTGGCTGATCGGAAACAAAAATCGCGCCGGGGGCAATTTCTTCATTTTTCGCGACGGTGTCGGAATGGGCTAAAATTAGACAGGCTGATCGGAAGCAAAAATCACGCCGGGGGCAATTTCGTCATTTTTTGTGACTGTGTCGGAATGGGATGAAATTTGACTGGCTGATCGGAAACAAAAATCGCGTCGGGGGCAATTTCGTCATTTTTCGCGACGGAGTCGGAATGGGCTAAAATTTGACAGGCTGATCGGAAACAAAAACCGCGCCGGGGGCAGTTTCGTCATTTTTCGCGACGGTGTCGAAATGGGCTAAAATTTGACAGGCTGCTCGGAAACAAAAATCGCGCCGGGGGCAATTTTTTCATTTTTCGCGTCGGTGTCGGAATGGGCTAAAATTTGACAGGCTGATCGGAAACAAAAATCGCGCCGGGGGCAATTCCATCATTTTTTGCGTAGGTTTCGGAATGGGCTAAAATTTGACTGGGTGATCGGTGAAACAAAAATCGTGGCGGGGGCAATTTCGTCATTTTTCGCGACGGTGTCGGAATGGGCTAAAATTTGACTGGCTGATCGGAAACAAAAATCGCGCCGGGGGCAATTTCGTCATTTTTCGTGACGGTGTCGGTATGGGGTAAAATTTGACTGGCTGATCGGAAACAAAAATCGCGCTGTGGGCAATTTCGTCATTCTTCGCGACATTGTCGGAATGGGCTAAAACTTGACTGGCAGATCGGAAACAGAAATCGCGCCGGGGGCTATTTCGTCATTTTTCACGACGGTGTCGAAATGGGCTAAAATTTGACAGGCTGATCGGAAACAAAAATCTCGCCGGGGCCAATTTCGTCATTTTTCGCGACGGTGTCGAAATGGGCTAAAATTAGACAGGCTGATCGGAAGAAAAAATCACGCCGGGGGCAATTTCGTCATTTTTCGCGACGGTGTCGGAATGGGCTAAAATCTGACCGGCTGATCGGAAACAAAAATCGCGCCGGGGGCAATTTCGTCATTTTTCGCGACAGAGTCGGAATGGGCTAAAATTTGACAGGCTGATCGGAAGCAAAAATCACGCCGGGGTCAATTTCGTCATTTTTCGCGACGGTATCGGAATGGGCTAAAATTTGACTGGCTGATTGGAAACAAAAATCGCGCCGGGGGCAATTTCATCATTTTTCGCGACGGTGTCGGAATGGGCTAAAATTTGACTGGCTGATCGGAGACAAACATCGCGCCGGGGGCAATTTCGTCATTTTTTGCTACGGTGTCGGAATGGGCTAAAATTTGACTGGCTGATCGGAAGCAAAAATCACGCCGGGGTCAATTTCGTCATTTTTCGCGACGGTGTCGGAATGGGCTAAAATTTTACTGGCTGATCGGAAACAAAAATCGCGCCGAGGGCAATTTCTTCATTTTTCGCGACAGTGTCGGAATGGGCTAAAATTTGACTGGCTGATCGGAAACAAACATCGCACCGGGGGCAATTTCGTCATTTTTTGCTACGGTGTCGGAATGGGCTAAAATTTGACTGGCTGATCAGAAATAAAAATCTCGCCGGGGGCAATTTCGTTATTTTTCGCGACGGAGTCGGAATGGGCTAAATTTTTACAGGCTGATCGGAAACAAAAATCGCGCCAGGGGCAGTTTCATCATTTTTCGCGACGGTGTCGAAATGGGCTAAAATTTGACAGGCTGATCGGAAACAAAAATCGCGCCGGGGACAGTTTCGTCATTTTTCGCGACGGTGTCGAAATGGGCTAAAATTTAACAGGCTGCTCGGAAACAAAACTCGCGCCGGGGGCAATTTTTTCATTTTTCGCGTCGGTGTTGGAATGGGCTAAAATTTGACAGGCTGATCGGAAACAAAAATCGCGCCGGGGGCAATTCCATCATTTTTCGCGTAGGTTTCGGAATGGGCTAAAATTTGACTGGGTGATCGGTGAAACAAAAATCATGGCGGGGGCAATTTCGTCATTTTTCGTGACGGTGTCAGAATGGGCTAAAATTTGACTGGCTGATCGGAAACAAAAATCGCGCTGGGGGCAATTTCGTCATTTTTCGCGACGGTGCCGGAATGGGCTCAAATTTGACTAATTGATCGGAAACAAAAATCGCGTCGGGGGCAATTTCGTCATTTTTCGCGACGGTGCCGGAATGGGCTCAAATTTGACTAATTGATCGGAAACAAAAATCGCGTCGGGGGCAATTTCGTCATTTTTCGCGACGGTGCCGGAATGGGCTCAAATTTGATAGGTTGATCGGAAACAAAAATTGCGCCGGTGTCGAAATGGGCTAAAATTTGACTGGCTGATCGGAAACAAAAATCTCGTCGGGGCCAATTTCGTCATTTTTCGCGACGGTGTCAGAATGGGCTAAAATTAGACAGGCCGATCGGAAGAAAAAATCACGCCGGGGGCAATTTCGTCATTTTTCGCGACGGTGTCGGAATGGGCTAAAATTTGACTGGCTGATCGGAAACAAAAGTCGCGCCGGGGGCAATTTCGTGATTTTTCGCGACGGAGTCGGAATGGGCTAAAATTTGACAGGCTGATTGGAAGCAAAAATCACGCCGGGGTCAATTCCGTCATTTTTCGCGACGGTGTCGGAATCGGCTAAAATTTGACTGATTGATCGGAAACAAAAATCGCGTCGGGGTTAATTTCGTTATTTTTCGCGACGGGGCGAAATGGGCTGAAATTTGACAGGTCGATCGGAAACAAAAATCGCGTCGGGGTTAATTTCGTTATTTTTCGCGACGGGGCGAAATGGGCTGAAATTTGACAGGTCGATCGGAAACAAAAATCGCGTCGGGCGCAATTTCGTCATTTTCCGCGACTGTGTCGGAATGGGCTAAAATTTGACTGGCTGATCGGAGACAAACATCGCGCCGGGGGCAATTTCGTCATTTTTTGCTACGGTGTCGGAATGGGCTAAAATTTGACAGGCTGATCGGAAACAAAAATCGCGTCGGGGTTAATTTCGTTATTTTTTGCGACGACGTCGGAATGGTCTAAAATTTGACAGGTTGATCGGAAACAAAAATCCCGCCGGGTGCAATTTTTTCATTTTTCGCGTCGGTGTCGGAATGGGCTAAAATTTGACAGGCTGATCGGAAACAAAAATCGGGACGGGGGCAATTTCGTCATTTTTTACGACGGAGTCGGAATGGGCTAAAATTTGACAGGCTGATCGGAAACAAAAATCGCGCCGGTGGCCATTTCGTCATTTTTCGGGATGGTGTCGAAATGGGCTGAAATTTGACAGGCTGATCGGAAACAAAAATCGCGCCGGGGCAATTTCGTCATTTTTCGCGATGGTGTCGGAATAGGCTAAAATTTGACAGGCTGATCAGAAACAAAAATCGCACCGGGGGCAATTTCATCATTTTTCGCATAGGTTTCGGAATGGGCTAAAATTTGACTGGGTGATCGGTGAAACAAAAATCGTGTCAGGGGCAATTTCGTCATTTTTCGCGACGGTGTCGGAATGGGCTAAAATTTGACTGGCTGATCGGAAAAAAAAATTGCGCCGGGGGCAATTTCGTCATTTTTCGCGACAGTGTCGGAATGGGCTAAAATTTGACTAACTGATCGGAAACAAAAATCGCGCCGGGGGCAATTTCGTCATTTTTCGCGACGGTGTCGGAATGGGCTAAAATTAGACAGGCTGATCGAAAGCAAAAATCACGCCGAAGGCAATTTCGTCATTTTTCGCGACGGCGTCGAAATGGGCTGAAATTTGACAGGTTGATCGGAAACAAAATCGTGCTAGGGGTAATTTCGTCATTTTTCGCGACGGTGTCGGAATGGGCTAAAATTAGACAGGCTGATCGAAAGCAAAAATCACGCCGAAGGCAATTTCGTCATTTTTCGCGACGGCGTCGAAATGGGCTGAAATTTGACAGGTTGATCGGAAACAAAATCGTGCTAGGGGTAATTTCGTCATTTTTCGCGACGGTGTCGGAATGGGCTAAAATTAGACAGGCTGATCGAAAGCAAAAATCACGCCGAAGGCAATTTCGTCATTTTTCGCGACGGCGTCGAAATGGGCTGAAATTTGACAGGTTGATCGGAAACAAAATCGTGCTAGGGGTAATTTCGTCATTTTTCGCGACGGTGTCGGAATGGGCTAAAATTTGACAGGTTGGTCGGAAACAAAAATCGCGCCGGGGGCAATTTCGTCATTTTTCGAGACGGAGTCGGAATGGGATAAAATTTGACATGTTGGTCGGAAACAAAAATCGCGTCGGGGGCAATTTCATCATTTTTCGCGACGGTGTCGGAATGAGCTGAAATTTGACAGGTTGATCGGAAACAAAATCGTGCTAGGGACAGTTTCGTCATTTTTCGCGATGGTGTCGGAATGGGCTAAAATTTGGCAGGTTGATCAGAAACAAAAACCGCTCCGGGGGCAATTTCGTCATTTTTCGAGACGGAGTCGGAATGGGATAAAATTTGACATGTTGGTCGGAAACAAAAATCGCGTCG